>NC_050471.1:10380253-10682982 GCF_013373865.1 Monomorium pharaonis
GCTTTCGTCCATGCCAACATGGGGAAAGGCATCGGTAAATAATGTATGTGATAATGCTGTACGTGGCCTGTTTTGGGCAGGGCGCTTTTCTTCAGAGATTGAAAGAATTCCGTCAGTGCCTTCCTAGGGCTGCAACGTGAGAGAACGTTTCATAAATAATTTGCAAGTCGGAGAAGCGGGAAGAAGCATGACGTAATCTTATTGTCCCTACGTTTCATATAAATCTTTCACGTTCCACCTTTCGATTTTATTCTACTAAAAAAGAGACTCGATTTTCTCCTTTGCATATTAAGGCGCTAATGAATTTTTTAAGTTATCAAGCTAAAAATTAAAACTTTATTACATAAATTGTTTAGATAGTCTAACAGGTGATAAAAGCTTATTTCAACAAGAGTTTAATTTAGAATCTGATTATTAAACTTTTTTTTAATTGTAGAATAAAGTGTCAAAGTTTTTTGGGGCAAAGAAACTTGATTCAAGATCGGCTGAACAATTCAAAAGAGACAAGATCAATTTGAAACGTCCTACGTAGAATTTAATTATTCCTTTCGAATTTCCAACAAGCTCCAGTACAAGGACACTCACGATTCAAGAAAAAATTCTTCCGAGGATCCGACCAATAACACCACAGGCAGCACCAACTGCAAATCACCACAACGATTAATCTATGCCTTTTTCTGTTTTCTTTTTTTCTAAATTTTATATTCAATCGTTCACGCATAATAACATGCCGGCTGATTTTACTCGCGTCGAGCCGTTAAATTATTTATTAGCAGGCCACAAGCAGAGCACAAGTCGATCTTTATTAACGTAGGCGATATTTTCCGACAACGCACTCTTTTTCTCCGCGAGAAAAACCGAAAAACCCGTCGCGAGATTTCATTCAAATTTACGCGAGATCGACGGACACGGCCGTTTTTACACCCGCCGTTAAGATATCTGAGACTCTTCGCGTTTGACGATCTTGTTTACTTGCAACATCAGCCCCGTCTTCATGCTGCAGCACTAACTGGAAAGATCGGCCGGATTGTCCCCACGTCCGCAGTCATACGTATACGACAAACTGTGAATTTCAATGAAACTGGATCGCTTTATAGCCGACGCTCTCTCACCCTCTTTCTCTCCACGCGCGCGCTCGTGCTTTTCATTTTTCCCCTCGGCCGCGGTTCATCAGGTGGTGGCCGAAGCGACTTTACGTCTCGCGAAGCACGTATCGCCGGCATTGTCGCCTCCTCTCGCGGCCACGCGATCTACATACGTGTGGCGTGGCACGTTACATTAATATACGACGTGTATCATTATGAATTGTTGTAAACAGTGTTTATTATGTCAAGCAGACACAGAGACGTTTCTTAACGCAGAGTTCACCAAGAAAGTGAGAAGAGTAGGACTTTGATTTCTATCGCCATTATCTGTAATTTTCATCGCTTGTAATTACTGAGACCGGGATATTTTAATTTTTCCTTCCCATATAATAATGCAAGTGATTTCTAAAGAAATTTCCCTTCAAAATTCTCTGGTTTAATCAATCGCTTGAAAGTTCTTATTATGTGTCTTAAATTATTTTCGTAGAATTTTCTCTTCAACAAGAATATAAAACTGATGGATACAAAGTTGAAAAGATAAGGTTGCAAAGTCTCTTGTTTATCGAGACGTTTTGATTTTTCTTCCCCAGCAGAAGAAATCGATTCTAGAGATTCCTAAATTTTCTTTCAAAGTTCTCTCATCCAATCAATTATTCGAAAGTTCTTGTCAGGTGTCTTGGATTATTCTCTCATTTAGATTCTTTCCTCTTCTTTCCTCGGCGAGATAAAGATTGAAAGATCTCGACGGATTGAACATGGTAAAAAAACATTCGCACGTAATAAGGGCAACAATAAATGTACCATTCTACTTTTCTACTTTCTAATGAACTATACTATAATCTTTTATGTTATTTTAATCTTTCCATGGAGTCATATTGAAGATCTTACATTAATATACTAAACAATCTTTTATATCTATTTTATATCTATTTAAGACTTCCGTTTTCTTGCAATCAAACTAAATTGTGACGTTGAAGACGAGAAATCATGTATAAATATTTTTCTTGCAATGTACGCCGAAGTAAAGTAATGTTTTCATATAGCACCATTCGCACTCTCGATAATAGAAATTGATATAAAATATCAACCGGAAACTCTCATTTCTTTGTCATGCTACATTCGCAAATGTACACCTTATAATTTCGTTCTACATGTGTCTTGTGCTTCCAGCGAAAGTGGCTCCCATGATAATCAGGATTTACATTTATTTCCGAGAGAAGGATCTTTGAAGATATTTTATCGACTTTATTATTGAACGCGATGCAAAAAATTAATGCAAAGTTTATTTATTTCCACGCGTAGTTCATGTAAAAAAAAAATTAATCTCTTTCAACGCATATTCTGCAATAAAAAAAGGGATTGATTTCTTACTGTTGACGTGATAACTCAATAATACTAGAAAGGAGGAAATAGGTAGCGGTACAATAGTCCTGTTTCTTTTTAAGCCGACCTAAGTACTGGTTAGCACTTCTTGCACGGTTCACCTTTCCTCCTTTCCTTCTCCATCGAAGAGAAAAAAAAAGGGAGAAGAGATGAACCGTGCAAAAAGTTCACCCGAGGAGAGAACAGACCATATACGCCTTGTGTCCGCGATGGTTCAATAGCAGACTGGAAATAAAAACAATGCGAGGCTCGGGTTTACGAACCACGTGATGCTCCATAATCGATGAGATTGCAATTTTGCTGGTCTCCGCGCTCGCCATGAGACGATGGAATATGTACATGTGAATGTGAGCGAGATGGGAGATTCACTCTAATGGGTCGACTAACTGGAAATCAGCGCTCCGCTGGCGCACAGGATGTTCCACATGCGATTCTAATCGGAGGATTACGATTATTCCTCGCGGGCACCTTTCACATTCGCGCATAAAATGGAAGACGAAGAAAGGTGAAACTGACATTGTCAGATACATGCTTATCTCCGGCGCGACGGGTTCGCTGGTAATTATCGCATTTCCATAGACATACATCATGCACATGTCCGCGTATAAAGCCGTAATAGATAAATACGTGGCATCGGCCACGTCGTTTCTCATCGATGTCTTCAAATTCACTTTCTTCCTTTTTATACACTCTTCGCACAAGGCGTGGAAATTAAATTTTATTGGGAAAAAATTGTGCGCTCGACAACGGAGGACAAAAGTGATGAAAATAGAAATCCTCTATCGCGCGGAAGATTTACGACATCGTCTCCATCATCGGAGCGACGGACATCTTAACTTTGTTACCGGCGATTATAAATTTCACATATTGCGTACGTTATTTTCTTCGCGAGAACGATCGACGCGAGTTATTAGTACAATTTCACAGGCTATGAAAGCGCCGTACCGCGAGGAGATTTATGGGCTAACGATCTCCGTTTAATCGCGCGATAGATACGTTCGATCAATTTGTCTCTCGCGAAAGAAGCCTCAGAATTGATTTTACGAGTTCGTGTGCCAGCAATGATGAGTGCCTTTGACCAGGTGCGTCAGTCGGTTTTCGCCGGGACGTCAGAGATGTCCTACTAGCATGATAATCTCTGAACCGAACGAGACGCACGAACGACTTTCCTTTCGGCGCGCGCGAGACGACAATGACGGCGACGTCCGCGGGGACGACGGAAATCAACAACGCGGTTTCTATTTCGTGCAAACGCGCGCTTCCCCCGGAGGCACGGGAGGAGCCGGATTGAGCAGGACGCGTCATTACGGGCGACTGCAAAATAACGGTCATCCCGTTTTCTCTCCAACGAGAACGGGGGGAGGGGGGGAAACAATGGTTATTTGTACTTCTCGAGGTACACTTCTCGACGCAATTATCATTCATCATCATTTGCGTCGCTGCGCGGAAAGGAATTAGCATGAAGTCAGCGGCCATTGTGTCTCGTATATAAGCAAAAATATGAAATCTTCTTTTAAAGGATTTGGACAATCTTAAGCAAATGTAATTGCTTACGAAGAAATTTAATTTAGTTTTATCATGTACTGATCCTAATAAACATATTATTCAACAACGTATTTTTATTCAAAGGAGAAGAATGTAGTCCTACAGATCTTATATCATGATCACTCGTAACTGCGTTATTAGATGAGGAATTTTAATGATAACACACAACAGAAACTAAATTATAAGGCATTCTTAGTTTTGAGCATTTGAAACATTTTCAAAGTATATTTTAGCATGGAGTTACATTCTTCATTTTTTAACTTGTGTTATCTAACGATCTATATGTACATTTAAATGGTTTTTTTTGTTATATAGATCTAATGCAGTCTCTTTTTTTAAACTTTCACGTCGAAATTATAGTTATTCGATAAATTATAGTTTTATCATTTATTTACAGTTTACATTACATTATTTTCAGCACTGCAATCTGTATAATAAAGAGATTATATATGTACACACATATATATATGTGCATATACTTTGCAATGTTTTTTCTTTTTTTATTAAATATCTAATTTTATAACAAAACTTAATACTGTGTTGTTATTATAGATATTTTATCATTTTGAATCTAGAATTGATTAAATAACAAATATGAGCAAATAATAATTTAAAAAAAACTTTAAAATTTACTTTTTTATTTATAATTCTGAAAAATTATATTAAAAATTCGGAGAAAAATTTTACAAGTTTTTTAAAAGTTTTACAAATTTTTTAAATAAATTTTAGAACATTTCAAAAAATTTAAATATATAAGAAATTCTAAAAAACACATATAGATTTTCTCTAAATAGTTTTGAAAAAAACAGTTAAAAGAAAAGAAAGCAGAGAGGAAATATTAACGAATGAAACGAATCGAGAGGCGAAGACTTTGATTTCGTCGAAGTCTTTTGTTGGACTTCTTCGATGGAATCCCCTTGTCGTCGCGACTGATGGGACCAACCCCTCTGATACGGGAGAACTTTCCCTACGAGAGAAAGCCGGTGCGCAAGGTCACAGCGCAATCGCTGGAAAATCGTTCGAGTTAAACCGGTTGCAATACCGATTCCTCATCCGATCGGTCCGTCGCGTCCCCGTCAATATGTACGACACGCAGTGCTTTATGCCGCGCCTGATGATTTTATTTTAGAAGCAAAATGACCGCGAGGCGTACACAGCGACGATTTCTCCCCCCCCCCCCTCTCACGCGCGATTGCTATCGTAGAAAAATAATTAATAACGTCGAGAAAAACCGTAGCGGCTTATAAAAAGCGAAGAGATTACTTCCATTCCTACGCAACTCGATCGATGCTTTTATGAAAAAATCAATCAGAGTCTAATATATACCAGAAACCAGAAACATATTTTTATTCATGTATTGTTAACCGACTATCTCTAATTGTAACGGTTCAATTATCTAAAAATGTTTCTTAACTATAAAAAGGTACAAGACGAGAATGGCGATAGGATATGTTATTAAAATATTTTTTTAATTCTGTAACATATATTTTATTTTAACATAAATAAAAATAATGATAAGAGAGACATTTTTTCACGATTATTTTATTTTGACGTTCTTTTGGAAATATACAAATTATTGTGTTTTTATGCCGAATTATTAAATCAATTAAACTTATAATTTATTTGCTTTCCAGAAAAAAAAAAAACATTTGACAATCACGTATCATGTCCACGAAATCTTTTCTGTATTTCTGTTATTCTACTAATATGCTTAAGTTACCGCTTCTTTTCAATTGACTGCGATATTTGTCTAAATAATATATCTCAAATCTCGTGTTGAATCAATAAAATACGTGCGTTCACCATTTAACAGAAATTTTTATAACCATCAAATGGCAATTGGAGATTGCAGTTGATTACCGATTAATAATCATTCGTTTTATTATATATTAATAATTAATATATTTTATCTATTCATCCTGTCCACGATACTGCTCGAAATCGCAAACAATTCATCTTTATACATCTCTTATCTCACTTTAAAACAAAAAATTGCTATATATCAAATAATTTTTCCCGGGCCGCATGATGGAACAAAAGTACTACCGATCGAGTCTCGTGTCGCGTTTTCCATACGGCGCGACCAGCGCGACCTCGCGCGACAACTCGAGTTTCCCTCGCGCGCTGCTAGGCGGCGGTAAACGCGGAGGACGCCCGAGGGAAAGATGGCAAGCAAGAACGAGGGTGTCGCGTGTTAAATAACGACGAGACGCGCTACGTAGCGCTACGACGAACTTTACGCCGGCGAGGACGGTGGTGCGGGCACGGTCTCCCGGCGACGGTGCCGAGTCGCACGCGCTCGTGCTCCAGGTGCTCGCGATTCCGCCGGTTTTCGCCGCCTCCTCTCTTTCTCTCTCTCTCTCTCTCTCTCTCTCCACGCCAGGTCAGAGCGGTACGCGCGCCGCGCCGGTTGACGATGTGAGCGCGCGAGCGTATACACACGCGGAACGCGAAGCAGCGGTGGTGCGGTGAGGTCGGTCGGGCGGGGGCGGAGGGGAGAAAGGGCGCTCCAGCTCGGCAAACGGAACAGCCGGCGGTAGAGCGAGGTAATCCTTCTCTCTCTGTCTCTGTTCCTCCTCGGCCCCGACGACGAGGCCGACGACGACGACCATCATGTCAAACATGCGGCGACGAATTTCGCGCGCCAGCAACGACGCGACGACAGCGGCGGCGGCGACGAGGAAGTCGAAGGAGACGACGACGACGAAGAATCGACGACGGCGCAACGCGGCCGTGCTCCTCTGCCAGTGAAACAATCACACATACACGCACACACACACACACGCACACACACACATACATACACACACACATCATACACGTACACGCACGCACGCACGCACGCACGCAGCACGCACGCACGCACCGGTACGCGGTTGCCGATGAGCGTGGATATATGGCGGCGCGAGTACTCTTGCTGAGCGTCTTGATCACGGAAGTACTGAAGCCAGCTTGCGCCGCAGGTGCGTGCTCCGTTTTCCTCTCGTGTTTACTACGTTTTCCCTCCTCGCCGACAACATTCCTTCCATGCGGAAGACGATCGGCCGTATTATACCCGTGTCCCTCGAGTTTCGGGTGACGATGTTACTGGTTTATTATGACGCACATGGACCCAGGCATCGTCGGCGTTCTCGAGAGCGTCTCCCCTCGTCTCTTTTCAAACATTCCCGATGGTGGTTGCGCGAATCGCCGTAAATTTACCTCCCTGGCGACGAGGCGAAGAAGGAGAGACGCAGCTATCGTGGAGAAACCTGATATTGTTGTTTTCGCATGATACACGCGTTTTATATGACGAACGTCGTGAGGACTCACGTCTTTTCGTTTGTTTTTCAATCTGAAATACCTCTCACATTCTTAATTACACTTCTAATTATTTGAGCAGTGAATTTTTGTGAAGCTTATATATAATTTATTTCTAAAACTATTCAATTTTTCTATTCAATTTTTTTAGTTATTTAACTAAAATTTATGACCCACAATGTGCAACGATTAAGTAAATATCAAATGTAAAATTATTGGCGATAATGCTTTAGCACAAAATTGAAAACTTATAATAGATTAGCTGAAAGATATGTAAATGTATTCGACTGCTTCAAGAGTTACTAAGAAGTTTCATGGAACCAATAATGTCAGTGATGTAATCTCTGATCAGTCGTTACTATAAGTTTAAAAGGTTCAGGATACTAATTTTGAATAAAAAAAAATTATGTACATTATCTGTTTATTTGTCTACATTATTGGATAGGATTTTTAATATGTCATGATACAATGTTTATATCCTACAAAAGTATTGTAATTTATAAACCACCTGTTTGGCAGGTGTTAAAGGAATTGGAGGAAATATCAGTGGTAGGAACGTGTCCAAGGTGGACAGTTCCGACATTGGTTTGACTAAAGGATCTAGATTAACATTGGAAATTCAACCTAGTGGCCATGTGATACTAGGAAAAAAGGGGATCACGCTCAGTTGTATAACTGGCTTGAATGAGAATGTGACTTGGTTGCACAATGGAATACCAGCACCTCCGTGTGGTCTTACTCGCTGTGTTCTTCTTTCCAATGGTTCTCTTCACTTTTACAAGGTACACCTCTGTGAATACTATATTTATCATTATGAGGTTATAAATGTATATTTAAAAGTTATATGACACAATACATATTATGTGCAGAAACAAAATTTACAAATGCAAAAGTTCAAAGACAAGGAAAGGAATAATATTGTTAATGCTAGAAATCATAATAGAGATGAATATCGCTGTGTAGCACGTACTAGTTTAGGAGGGTTGATACAGTCAGCTCCTACTATTATTCAAATAGCAGGTAAATGCAACATTCCATGAATATATTAACGCAACAGTTCTTCCTTTTATCATAAATGTAATATTTATTGCAGAACTTGCCCATGTATTTAAAGAAACTTCAGAAAATATTACTGTTCAAGAAGGCGAAGTTGCAAGATTGTCTTGCTTAATCGATAGTGTTCCTTTCCCACCCAATATTACGTGGCAGCATAATGAAACATTGTTATCCTATCATAATGAATCAAAGTATTCTGTGGTACCACCAGGTGTTCTGTATATAAGTGCAACGAAACTGTCAGATGCTGGCTCATATAGGTATAACATAGGATCTTTTTTTTAATTTGTTATTAATTTTTCTATTACAAATTAAAGCCTTTGACACACATAATATGATTTTTTATGCTAGATCGCATACGAGACATCTTATTATATGCCCTGATTGACTCGAATGATTATATTACCAATCGTAACCCAATTGTAAGACGCCTCGTATGCGTGCTAGCATGAAAAATTGTATCGTGTGCCGAAGGCTTAAATATAAAATCATAATATTATGATATTTCAGATGCATAGTCACTAATGAATTTCTAAAGAAGACCAAAAGGAGCAAAGAAACAAAATTAACGGTTGTCGCGAGAGCAGAGAGTAACAAAACGCATACGCCATCGTCCTTGTTTCCACAGGTTTCGTATGATCATTGGTTGCTTAACGGATCGAATCTTAATGTGGCATGTGCTGCATCCGGTTATCCATTACCACTGGTAACATGGTCATTTATTCCTCGTTATATAGGTAAGAAATTTAACAGCAGATTTCACGCATTTAGTTTCGAAAATTTATTACATATTTTATCGTATTTGTAGATAATGTTACAAAACCTCGCATCCTTCTTAATTCCACCACTGGCATTAGTTTACTGTCATTAACAAAGGTGAATGTTTCCAATGCTGGAATTTACCTGTGTTCATCAATGAATCCTATCACCAATGACTCGGAAGTACAGGTAAATAATCATTATATTTATATGACGATGTAAATGTAATTGATATATAGCATAAATTAAACACATATATACATACATCTTGTTTAAATCATTGCAGAATATAACTGTAGATGTATTAATACCACCGTCATTTATAAAAACGCCGACAAACCAAATCTGTCCAAATGGGAGAACGGCAAGATTCGAGTGTCAGGCGCAAGGATTACCTGTACCTAAAATTTATTGGCTAAAAGATTCATTGAATCTTACAATCAATGGTAATGATATTGAAGCCAGAATGACGATTTGTCAAAGAAAAGAAATATTCTATATAATTTTATGATTAATTGTGTATTTTATGTGTCGATAGGTCGCAGAACAACTTACATTAAGGAATACAATAAAATAGAATTAGCAATATCAGCAACAGTGCCGTCTGACTCTGGCATGTACCAATGTGTGGCGGTGAATGCAGTGGGTGAAATTTGGGCTGCTGGTCGGCTTCAAGTAAATACATCGCGCAATAGTCCTGCTACACCCACGTCTCTAAAGTGTCACGCTGTTTCACCAGTTAAAATCTTAATTTCGTGGGAACCACCAAAGTCTGTATCACATACCAGTATTACAGCTTATACCGTCCATTATAGTCCTGTAGGTGAGTTTGAGATATAAGCTCTTTTGGGATATAAGACTTGGGGACATAAGTATAAGATTAAGAATTAAAAGATTTTTATATTTTAATAAACTTACATTTATGAATTTGCATTTCTAACAACAGAAGGTGGTAAAGAGGAAGTTTCACCGCCAGAACCAGGGAATTCTACATCTGTAGAAGTAACAAAACTTCTTGAACCATTTACGAATTACTCGTTTTACATACGAGTGTGGAATAATTATGGTGCTAGCGATCAATCTGCTACCATTGTGTGTTCCACTGCTCCAAGTGGTACGTATTTCCATGTCTGTTTTTATTAATTTATCTTATATAAATCTTATATAAATATAATACTGTGATTAACTCGAAATAACGATCTTATTTTTAGTTCCTAAAAGCACACCAAAAATGAATGTGGATATAATTAGTAGTACAAAACTAAATGTATCGTGGGAGCCTTTGAGTAAAAAGGAATCTCGCGGCGTTGTGGTGGAATATAAGCTATTGTGGAAACTTCATCAGAGTTCATCCTCCAGATGGGTACATTATCTACCTGCCACCGTTCAATACTACATACTTTCCGGTATGATTCTTATCTATATCGTTTTTCCATTTGAACTTTGCAAAGACAAAAAAGATGACATAATCATGTATTATGTATATAGGTCTGGAACCTGGAGCACGATATGATCTTCGAGTATTGGCAAGGACAAAACAGGGCGAGCCAAATATTAGCGAGGCACAATTGGATTGGATCACCGTAACTATGCCAACTTCTGAATCCAATCAATTTACTATAAGAAATGTTGTGGATATTCAAGTGTTAATTGTAAATGCTTCAATAATCAAGGTTTGTTTCATTAATTGAATTACAAAATTTTCAAATAATTTACCTAAATTGTTTTCTAAAACCTTGTTCTGATACTAGATGAAATGGAAGATTAATTTTAAACACAGTGATCAAATTGAATCAAAGTTCGACTCCTGGCAAATTTATTGCGAAAATCAAAATGGCGAGAGATTAAAGAATATTCATTTACCACAAAACATTACTGAATATTTATTTACTGATCTTGGTAAATATTTTGTATTAAATGATAACACTTTTTAATGTTGTTATATAAATTATAAAAATGCAATAATCAATTTTTATTCAGATGCGAACGTTTCTTATACTATGCGTCTATGCATGGTAAGTTCCGGTGAAGCAACAGGTTGCCTGACGAAACATGTAGAGACCATAAAATCTAATCCTAGTAAGTTTGTCAGATCTTTATGGTTTATATCTGCATTAAAAAGAAAAATGAACAATTTCATGCAATAATCTTGCAATTTAGATGCTGTGCCAATGGAATTGGAGGCCATTCCTATCTCGCCTACATCCATTAACGTGTCATGGACACTGTCCGATGTGCACGATGTAAATTCGTTCGAATTTTGTTATCATGCAGTGCATGTGCAAAATTCTAACAATTCTAAATGTTCTATCGTGTAAGTATCTTCTTAAATGAATATAATTGAATGCTAAAGATATATCCACTAGGACTTAAGTTAAATGTATATTACAGAAACGGTACAAAAATAAGTGTTGATGAGTTAAAACCTTTTACTTTATATGAGTTTAAAGTAAAAGCCATTAGGCACGACACAAATCAGACAAGCTTCTTTAGTAAATCTATAGAATGCTACACAAACGAAGATGGTAAGAATTTAATAACTATCTGAAACATAGCAATATACGCATGCTAACATTTTGAGATTTTATAAACAAAATGTTACAGTTCCTAGTAAAGTCGAAGGGCTACAATGGTTCTTGGAAAACAATACGAAAGTACGTATTACATGGGAAGAACCGAGTAACATAAACGGCGTTATACAAAATTATGTTGTCGCGTATACCGTGGACTTAACAACAACATGGAACAATGTGACAGTGCCAGGTAACAAAAGGACCACAAATCTACCAGGTTTAGCACCGGGGAAACGATATTTCGTTATGGTGCGAGCAGCGACGAAGGCCGGTTATGGAAAACCGTCGAACCCTATTATTATTTTTACTGGTGGTATTACTCGTAACAGTAGTAATGGCAGTGGTAATAGCGGTGGTGGTGGTGGTGGTGGTGGAGGATCGTCGAAAGTACCTGCCCCATCGGGCAATGAGAAAAACTCTAAGCCCGATCAGAGTCTAGGTAAGAGATACAGCAAACTTAGATTCAGATAATCATTAACTATGTTAATCATTATTAACCATTATCGTGATTACAAAAATATAGGTGTGATTCTCGGGGTGAACATAAGCGTCGGATTTATCATGATATGCTTATGCAGCATATATTGCCGGAAGAAGTTTGAGAATTCTCGTCTGAGAAACGATACCCAGCCTACGAACGGGTGTATATTATCACGAAATGGACGCAATGGATGTTGCGCGGAGCAGTCCTCTACGTCCGCGGGTCAACAAGCGAATGCCACTGGTTCCCCGAATGAGATTGAATTGGCAGTGCTGTGTCCATCGTCACCAGTCGAAACAAATCCGCATTCAGACGCGAAGGTAATTAAACGGAGATTTGATTAGACTAAACTTCGTCTTAATGCAAAAAAGGTAATATATGACATGTGTTTTACAGGGCGCACAATCTAACGGGGTTTTTGAAATTTGCGCGAAAGAACCCTTATTGTCGCCGTGGGAGGTCAATGGAGGCTCGAAGGATGTTCACATTATGGAGAATCCTCAGGTATTCCATTGTGAACTTTAACGTTTCGTCGTAGACAATAGAGACGTGTTACACGTTAATAATTCGCCCATTTTTTGTGATTACAGTACAAAAGAAGAAGTAGTTCCGCCTCAAATAATCAACAAGAGGAAGAAGAAGAAGAAGGAGAGGAAGAAGAACAAGATCTAGAAGGCACGCAGCTCACAATGGTCAATTGTACTTTAGGCAGTAGTGCTAGCAGTTTAAATAACAATTCAGGATGTGCGGACGGTGAAACTTCATCGTTGCCGAAAACCGTATGTGCATCTGTTCCAGCGCTCGGACCAAACGGGTGAAAGTGCGTTAGGCAATACGCTAAAGTGTTCAATGCTTCTCAGCGGTATCAAGGTACAACAGGTAGGAGTACATGAATTCTCCTATTTCCTCCTTCCTTACGATCGATACGCCGTCGTCGATCGTAGCCACGTTCCGAATCAACGCGCGAAAAAAAAAAGAAATAATAATGTCCAGCCCCGAGAAAACGAAAGCAATGCAAAATTGCAACAGCCTCGCAAAGCAGGAGTATCGTCTGGTACATGATCGATGTAAATAATAATGTTTTGGAAGAAATCATAGCATTAATCACCACGTGTAAATACGAGCTAAATACGTTTATCGCGCGGAGAACAAAGCTCGTCTGCATCTCAGCGAAAGCAACATAAATTCTAAAAATTTATTGCATTCTTTGTATGGTGCACCTGTAATATTACAATGCAGTGATAGCATAGACGATACTTGAAGTGTTTGCCAGACTCGTGTGTATATATACAGAATGATTCAAAATATTTTTTGAGGAAAAAATTAGGCATTTTTGCACAAAGAATCAATATATTAAGTATAGTTATATATAAAAATTTTTGATATTAAAATTTTATAAAAAGATATTCACTATCACAGCATATTGTTAGCGAAATTATTTTGATATTCAGTTCCTGATTGAGACTATTTAGACTATTTGTAACTTTTCTGAACTAGCTTCAAGAGTATTTTATTACTCTTTGTTGATCCTCAAACGTATCGAATTATTCTGTATATATACAAATTAAGTAAACAGTCGACGTGCCGAAAATTGAAAGATGCGCGAACTAAAATGAACTAAAATAAAAAAACAAATTTCTGATGCCTCTGTACATAGGATAGAATAATTGTTGATTATGAATATGTCCATAAAATATCACACTTTGAATACGGCAAAAAGACATGCGGGCATGCATTTCTTCGCGTTTGGGGATACAAAATTGCTAAATATCCGGGCACTGCATGGCCTAAAGATTTTTGAAGTTTCTGAAGTTTTCGGGCTGATTGTTTAAAATGGAGCAGAAACACTGATCATTCCAAAATAAGTTTTCCATTGATATTTAATTATAAACAAAGGAAGAACGTTTAGTATTAGGAAAACAGGGATAGGCTCTAACCAGATGCTACGCGTTTTTAGAGATGTTAAGAAAATTTTTTATTTCATATTTTTTTCTTTCTCTTCTATTTTCTTTTTTATATTTTAACGTACCGTATGTGTGTCATTAAGATATCAAAAACATTAATTTCTCTAAGGAATCAAAGTAATTTTTTTCCATTTGGAGCTAGTGTGCATGACAAATTAAGGATTTGTTGAATAGCTTTTAAAATATTTGATGTAAGTTTTACATTAGTTTAAAGTCAACTATTGATATATCATACTTTAAATTTAAAAAGAAATCCTATGAATGGGAAGGAATAATTCAGAAAGATACAATTGTGCTCAGAATATTGGGATTCAATGAACAACATATAATGGGCCACCTTGTTTTCTCTTACAATTGTTTACTTCTATAAGAGACCTTAAAGACTGCTGTATTAATAGGCGATATTTTTATAATTAACAGATAACTTTGTCGAAGAATGTTTACGTGAAAAAGACTGCGTAATATGTTATTACGTAAGAATTTTACATATTTCTCGGATTTCTTTCCGTTCATAAGATTGACCATTTTTAAGGTGATTAAGGTAATCGATACAATTTAATGTCAACGTTTTGTATGTACGATTTAGCGTGTTAACTGGTAAAGCAGTTCTGTGTATTACACAAAAAGAAGCAGCGTATTCGACACGAATCTACAAGACACATATTCCAGACTGGTGCATGTTACCATGACAGAAAAACCCAACACAGTACCTGATAGAATAAGCTATATCGTTTAGAGTGAGACGTAGAAATGTCAATGTTATTACTGTACCTCCACTATAATTGTTATTTATTGCATTTTACATTCAGTATATACTTTAGATGAACACATTACACACTAGGTCACGCAATAATATAGTCACTACGAGCACAGTATGAAAACAATGCTAGCATTAATTTGATCTGCATATACTAAAAAGGCGATCATATCTTCATTCCATAGAATTTTACCCCATTTTCATAACAAAGTCTTATTTAAAAGTTTAATGTATTAAAACTATTTCAAAAGTAGTTTTGTTTTATTCAGAGTATTATTCAGAGAGAACGCGTGCGCGCGTATCACTATTACCGATACACTTTACATTTAATGAGACATTTAGTTAATTAATTGTGCACCATGATTTTACTTATTTTGTTTACTGAACTCTTACAAATCTCATTACAATAGATCTATATAATTTACCACAGATACATTTTCTACGAAATAGAAAAAAATCGTTTTATTTACACATAAATACATGGAACTTGTTATATGTATTATAAATATAATTATGAGAATTTACACACACACACACACACACACACACACACACACACACACACACACACACACACACACACACATATATATATAGAAACGCATATATACAATATTGAATTTATATATTCTTAAACAGTTCTTTCTCTTTCTTTTTCTTTTTTTGTGCAGCAACCTTTACTTGTTACGAATGTGTTTGAATGCATTCAATGCATCTGGCTTTTATGATTTTATTTAAATAATCTGTTTTGAATTTGTTATCATATATATACATATATATATATATATATATAATGTGTAATATGCCTGTTACATTTTATATTATTTCCATATTTGTTGAGGGTATATATGTTCACATGCTTTCTCATGAACTTTTGTATTTGTTGATGGTATACTTTAGAAAATCACTTCTATAGCGTTGACGATAATTAAACTGCGGTATAATAATGAGAAAGAGTAGGACGCGAAACCAATTGTTCCTTTAGTTCATTACGTATTGTTAATATTATGCACATCAGGAAGATACATTTTTATATTATTATACACTTCTGCGCTTCGGGAAAAAATTATATATAATTGTATAGCAGCGTACAAAACACTTGGGAGAATAATTTTGAAAGACAGAGCTTTTAATTGTATCAAAAATTGAATTCAAACATAAACAAAGAATTGACTTTAAGGTGTGCGTTGTATGAGCAGCAGAAATTATGCAATGTTTTTCGAGTTATTTTACTTTCTTACATGTTAAAGCTTGTGTCCACGATACACTCGTTTTGAATTTTTGGAAAAGATCACACTTAAAAGCATATTTAGATGTCATGACTAAGTTTTTAGAAAATTTATACTTCTATAATTTATGTAAATATCAAAATATGGAACCATTTAAACGCAAACTTTGTTAAATGTAATGTACATCTTCTCTAAACATTATTAATAATTTATTATTTTAATGTTTTAATTTCATTTAGAAAAAAAAATCTGTGTTGGCAATCTTTATTTTAGCAGTTTATCGTGGACGCAAGAGACCTTGGATATATATAATTGGCAGTCGTGTGAATTTCGTGAGAGAATGAGTTTACGCTTATCGGAACTATCTTCATCCCATTTCTTACATTTAAGTAGCGTAGTGTACTTCCTTTAGCTGTAACGTATGTTACTCCAGTCATATGTACAATTCTGCTGCTGTATTCCATATCTGCAGTATCGTAATAGAATACCGTATTATAAAGAGAGAAAGAAAGAGGTAGCCGCAGCGGTGTGCGAAACGCCAACAGCAATCAGTAATTTAATTGAAACGACAGACACTCCGTACATACATACCATAGTGCTCTTGAATAATTTCGTGGATGTGATAAGTTTTACGTAGTGAACAATTGACTATAGAGTCGCCGTTCAGGAGAGGAAGTCGCGTCAACAGAGTGCCTTACGCGAAGCGGTTGCAGGTCATCCTTCCGAAAAGGAGGACCACGTGCAGAGCTTTGCGTGATGCATTCCATATGTACAAAATCCACGAAGATAATATTACCTTATAGTACATATAAAAGCAATAAACATCATCGTGTGTCTAGCGTTCTTCGTATTACCGCGAACGCAAACGTCGGAAATGACAAATGATATCATAGATCATAATCTACTCATTATCGTAATAAATATTCACTGATCATCAATTATCATAATTTATCGGATGAACTAGAAACACGATTACCGTTGTTGTGAATCTCTTAACAATTAACTACTTCGCGCTTAGCTATTTGCGCATTATTTTCACTATCTTAATTTAGGAATACCTACAATGCGGCAGCCAAAGAGAAGAATGTTTTATCGTCTTTTAAATCGCGCTTACACAAATGAAATCCGTGCAAGACTACTTGGTCGCTCCGTATATGATATACATACACACATTCCTTTCACATACAGAGTACGATATAATTCAGACAGACTGTAGCGTTAAATATCCAATAGCAAGTATCAATTGTATTGTACGGCGGCTCTAGTCGAACGAATATACCTCCGTAATTGTCACTCTGCACAAGGTGATTTACATTACTTAATTTTAACTTAACGTCGGTACCTTTTAGAGTATTGTTTACATTTTTTAAATGCTGTTTACCTCAAAGATTATATTTTCTCGCCCGGTGAATATGTATACGCACGCGCATGTGTATACAATATATATATATATATATATATATATATATATATATATATATATATATATATGTACACACATATATAGGGGTGAATGCAACACACCAAAAGTCATTGAACAAATTTGTTTAATGACTTCTGGTGTTGCACTTTTTGGATGTCCTTTACCTTGTGGATTATTTTCAAGGCTGATACGCCCACGTTTAAACTCGGTAGTCCATTTCTTAATTGTCGAAAACGAAGAAAAGTCCTAAACTTTAAATAAATTTTATTTGGCATTAAATCTTCTTTTACAAAAAATTTTATAACCGCCGAATTCTCAATTTTTTATTTATTTTCAGTGTTGTCTGTATCAAGACAACAATTCTGCTTTAGACAGTTGTATAAAACAAACTACTTGAAACTACTTAAAATGACTTAGTTTCACATGGATGCTTTTAGGAAAAAAAATCTTATCGATAGTGTTGTCATTTATAGTCACAGCCGAGAACTTTTCAGATCACCCCTGTATACACATGTATGCGTGTGGTAACACATACAATATATGTATATATGATATAAAAATCCGAGCATTACACTTTATTTTACATCTAATATATACAGGAAAAGAGAAACCAGTAATTTTATTTCATTTATATTATTTTTTATCGTTAATTATAAGAATTATAAATTAAGAAGACTATTAATTTATTTTCCACAAATCCTCATTTTGCCCATCTCTTTCTGATTTAGATCTATCTTGATGCGACAATTATTCTTTAGGGTGCAGTTACTTTGTACATACTTTTACCTGCGATTGTATATACATATTATATTATCTGCGAAAAACATTAAAATATATATTTTAATATATTACGTATAATGAAACTACATAAAATTATAATCTTATTGTTTGAAGTATTAAGACTAAATACACTAAATATTTAATAATACTGTTGACCCTTCTTGAACACGTCGTCTTGTTGTAACCAGTGATTCAATAAAATTAAGACAATGTACAAATGCACATTTGGTGGTATAAAAAGATAGTACATTCCCTTTACACACAACATGAAGAATTTGGTGTTACAAGGTACAGTAAATCAATGTAATTTCATAAATGGAGCAACTTTATTATCAAAAAATTTGTAGCAACGCTGACATAACAACAGAATATGTAGAATACACTTACTAATATCTTTATGAGGCATTCAATAGAATAGAATATAATAATTCTTTTTTATATTAAGTATATATGTGCAAATGTGCACAGTTCATATAAATCTACCAATATGAACAGTCATTCATGTCGATAAGGAATATCTTTTGTAGGAATATCTTCTAAACGCACCTCTCTAACAGTGTTTGTACTTAATTTAGTACAATTCTTTTAGGTCGTACATATTTGAGAGTTGTGTCGATAATAAAATTATGCGCTTAACAGTTGTTCAATAGAAAGACTTCTCAAAACTCGATTCACAGCTTGTGGAAGATATACATCTTGGAATGTATAGCAGATATAAAAAGAACTCTTATTATGCATCTAGCAATATAAGTACATAGATTTTCAACAACTTTATACGCAATTCACAGTCTTGAAAAAATGCTATATAAAAAGCGTTTTCTTTTTTACCAAATAACTCTCTAAAATATTAATCGAAATCGATTTATAGACTATGAATGTCTTAAGTTTAGATATAATTATATACATACATATTCGTGCATTGTCTCGAATCATTCTTGAATGTCACTGTTTGACTAGCTATCTTTAAGGTGCGAAAAAGTTCTGCACTTCCAGAAGTATGATAAAATTAAGTACGTTAATTGCTACATTATCACATTGGCAATAGGCCGTCTACAAAATATCTGAATTTCATATGCACTTCTCCATAAAACTCATTTAGCATTACTCTGCTGGTGTGTAAAATATCAAGTAAAGATGTATAACATGTATAATAGAATATATGTAACTTGTATTGAACCCTAGGCACAAGGTGAAAACGACGCACGGCGTCGTATGTATATGGTATTTTTAACATCTTCATAAGAGAGAATTGATCGATACTCGAATTAGGCAGAATGTATTGCTAAGTTCACAGGATCAAAGAATGCGGAAAGATCCTCATGCTTACATAATCATTAAGTACCTGTAAATTTGCAAACAGCTATCTTTACATATTTGTACGTATGTGTATTGTCTTTTTGAAATTGGTTTATGAAAACAATTTACCTCTGTAAGAGCATCTTTCGTTAGTTTAGGATACAAGTATGTAAATCCTGTGGTGTTTGACAGCTTTCCAGGCTGTAAATACAAGTGCTTATTATACAGAAGTTCTTGATCTATATAAGGGGATAGAGGACTGTTCTCCACTCCATCCTTACGACAAGCTTCTGCCCAAGGAGTCATATGTTTGTCGTTTACCTCCTCAACAACAGAGCTCATATCAGTCTACAAAAAAAGAGAGTGGTATAAGGTCCATGATAATAAATATCTTATTGAAATTTAATGAATCTTTTGATTATAATGTATCAGAAGACTAGACTATAAATTTATATAGAATATATTAAGGAAATTCTGAACTAACAGGAATTATTGATATTTACAAATTTTTTCCTGTTTGTTGGAGTTTGCAATTTTGTAAAATGTTTGAAATATATTCTATCATTCCAATATCTCCTTAAGAGCAATAAGATAAAGTTCTGCATACTTTAGCTAATGTAGACAACGCAGTGCCCCAGTAGTCATGATTAATATTAAACACGTCTGAGACTATCGCACTGATGGAACCTTGAGTAGAGTCCCCCTCATCTACGAGATTATACGTCTGACCTATTGTTTCCGGCCGGTTAGCTACATGCCAGATAGCTCTGGCAACATCCATCACGTGAACTGTATTCATATGAAGGTCTGGTCCCCAGAGCAATTTCATCATTTCTCCTAAGTGTTTATAAACCGCGCCAACTACCAATCGTGGTGCTGTGAATTGTCAAGATACTCTTTTGTTTTGTTTTTCCAAGTCAGAAAGATTTAGCTTTTTGTTAATAGCAACAAAATAAACAGAGTATTATACTTCAGGATTTACCTAGGCCATTTCTGTCACCGCAACCATACACAATGGCTGGTCTGAGTATGGTATACTTTAGATCTGGTATATTCTTCAGTTCGTGTTCCACTTGTAACTTGTATTTTGCAACAAATGTCCATGGTTCTCCAACGTCATCTTCCTTGTGAGGAGTCTACAAAGTCGACATTGTATTATAATCCTAAATCCATGTGAATTCTTTCACGTTAAAAATATACAACCATTTCAGAGAAATACCTTTTCTGAGGTGTTTAAATTGCCAGATGATATCTCGACATAATGCAAGGCTCGAATTTTGGCTGCCTGCTGAGCACAGTTTAGGCTTAATTTGTAAATACCCTCTTTGTATACTGGATCTGTCAGACCACTCTTCGTTTCCCCAGCGCAGTTAAACACATAATCGATAGGCTCATCAGAAGAAAAAGCGTTTTGGCAGGACACTTTAATAGGTCAACAAAACATTTACACATCTACTTACATATTACATTATATTCCTAGTATTTTGCACGACAGACTAAAGTATGTGATGAATCAATATTGATTAATGCAATTAATCTTGCAGTATAGAAAATAAATAAAACAAATGAGAAAGGAAAAGCTAACCATTTTTTAAACAAATATTAAGGCTTAAAATTCTTTTTTTTTTAATTTTACAGTTTAAATCAATTTATTTAACAAGACTGCCCTAACAATTACCTATGTTAATTAAATTAGCGCTTTTGAACTCGAGCAACGAGTGCTCAAACACTCGCTGATGTTTTGCGTTGAGCCACGCGGTCTGCGGTGGCACCTTGTCCACGACTCGTACGTAGGACACCAGATCGTTATCCAGCAAGTACGCCACGAGATTACGGCCGATGAAACCGCATCCTGCAACCGCAAACGGATAAAGTTTTGCCGGCCGTCACTGTCTTATCACTCTTCCGCTGCGCGCGGCCGGCGCATATACAGATATATACAGTAAGATATTCACCTCCGAGAACGATCACCCTCGCTTTCCTATCACGGGTGGGCGTTGCCATGATTTCTTGTCATTTAACTACTCGGACGTTTGTTCCCTCGCCGGAGCCTCCCGATGTCTTTGACAGAAGGGTCGTCAGGTGATTCGGTAGCCAGTCGATGCCACTTCAGACACACCGTACTCTCAACCGGTTCAGCTGCTGTTTGACTAACCTAAAACTTAAAACTCGCTCGCAGTTCGCAGTCCGAGCCTGTGATGCGATTTCAAGCCCGGGCACGCTCACGCACACATCGCACTCCCCCTATCCCTGTGATGCGATTTCAAGCCCGGGCACGCTGACCGTGAGGCATATAATTTATATATTAGTAATCATAATCAGTTATTTGCCACTGGACATATAGTCTTTAGGTTTTTCTTTTGAAATTCAATTCAATAAGTTTTTTAAAAGTGCTGTTTTATTTTATACAGTAATTTCATTATAAGAAAATAATCGCGTTTGATTGGTATAATTATAAAATAATTTATATTTACTTAATTTTTATATTTCTTCTGAAAAACTAATTTTATAAATGTTTGATATAAAAAAAAATGGAGAGCGACCTTTATTCTCTGAAAGGAAGAGTGAAAAGCCCCGAAGGGCTCTATCACCCCCATTTATGCTCTCATGTTTATATGTACTAATATATACCATCAGTACAAGTTCAAAACTCTCGATACCTATATATATAGTAAAGAATAAACGAACAGTACTTGTGAGAAATATATTAAAGTGTATTTCAAAAGTATCGTAACTGTCCATCTAGTGGTTAATAAATGATTTATTCAGAGTGGGTATAAAGGCCTAAACGCACAATGCCAGGCAACAGGTAATAGGAACAGAAATAATGAAAGAGAGAAAAGATCTTCTCTCTTTTTCTCTTTCTTTATTTCTTGTTCCTGTTGCCTGTTGCCTGGCATTGTGTTTAGGCTTTTAGACGCCGGCAACCGCCTCGGAGTCAAAACGTTAAATGGGGAAAGAGGCAGAGGAGAAAGAGACGCTCAGCCGCGAACGTAGCCGATCGCAGCCGAGCGCGCGTGCCTCACGGATAGGGGGAGTGCGTGCGATGTGTGCGTGAGCGTGCCCGGGCTTGAAATCGCATCACAGTCCACAGAGCGGCACTAGTGGGCACTAGCGTGTCTGGCGTTTGGCGTAGTTGGTCGTTGCACGTGGTGTTGTGTCTTACGAGGGACAGAAAACCATACGGGAAAATCTGATACTTTGTCCTGCAAAGGACAGAAATCCAACGGGAAAAAGAAGAAGGAAGAACCATACGGGAAGGAGGTCATAGTAGGTGTAATAGTGTACATAAAAGGTTTGTTCTTGAGGTTTGTTTTTATTCCTGCACTGCTGCACTAATGCAATAAGTTAGAATGAGAAAAAATATATTTGTCTCATTCTAACTTATTGCAGCAGTGCAGCGACGATCAGAACCAGGCCTAAAGGCTTTCATACACTTTCATATCTGCGGTCAGATGCCGACGGAGATCTATAATCAGGAGCGAGCTAAATTAAAATTAAGAGAGATCCAATTACGAGTGGAGGAATCTTTGGATCTTAATAATGGGGATCTTAACCCAGGAATAATGAAAACGCTCAAGTGTATATTCAAGATCATCGTGACATTCACATATGCATTTATATTATACGACTTAACGTTTAAAAACGGAGCGCATCTTAAAAACTAATATGGATATCGACTCTGGAGAAGATAATACTGCAAAGGGCAAAGACGATCCAGCATACAGAGATTTCCTGTTGAACAGAAAATCATCTAACTACTACAGGAAGTAAGTTAAAATTTTCTTTTCTTTCTCCCTGTTATATCTTTTTTAACGTTTTTGTTCGACAAACTGAAAGTAACTGCACGATGGCTTGATTATTATAATGCCCCTCCACCCTCGACATATACCATAACGAGATAGAATTCCAGCAAACACAGCACATTGCAGCAACATTGCGGAAATTTTGTAATACTGCTATAATGTTGCTACAATGTTATAACATTGCCACAATGTTGCTGCAGCTATGTTCCGTGTTTGCTGGGATTATTCTTGGTGGGAAACGTTCTATTCGTAATTTATTAATAATTAATCATTTCGCTTCTAAAATCGTGTTGAACCTTATCATGGGACTTGTACAGATCGAGTCTACGGTAACGTGGAAAAGGGGAGCGTAGTTATGTCCGGATCCCGTGATTTTAATTCAAAGATATTTGTTAATGTATCTGCTAAAAATAAATTATGCCCGATTTCTTCACGTTCAGTTATATCTTGCGGTTAAAATTATCCAGGAGATAAACTACCAAATTCATGCACGTGATTGGTTAAACTTGAGATTTAGCCTCCAGATAACTTTATCGGGAGGTGAAGAAATCGGGCATTAGTCACCGCAAAGCGTCGTCTATCGAATCGTCCCTAAGTACGTGTTTTTCTCCGAGCGTTTCTCTAGCCACGTGTTCGTTCGCGTTATTAGGGCCGTAAGAAAAGTGACTGTTGCTAAGTGCATCTAAACACAATAACAGGCAATAGGAACAGAAATAATGAAAGGGAGAAAGGATCTTCTCTCTTTCTTTATTTTCTATTCCTATTGCCTGTTGCCTGGCATTGTGTGATGGCCTTAACTCTAGCGTCAGTCTCGCTTTCCTTTTCCTTTTCCGTTTCTCTCGTTATTGCGTCATGCTCCCACGCATGCCTTAGTATGTCCTTTTGGGGGGAATGTCTCTGATTTTCTTACATATATCACTCAGAGTGATTCACTCTTGATCTTGATTTGCTAAGAATAGTTCGATTAAAATATGACGATTTGATTTCAAAATGTTCGACAGTTAATTCTATCGCTTGAGACGCTTCTGGCTGCGTTCCGTTTCACGCATGATGCGCATAATACATTCTTCATCCTCATTTAACGTTTGACAAACAACAACAAACAACAAGGATGAACGATGCATCATGCGTATCATGCGTGAAACGGAACGCACCCCTTGTAAACGCTTCTCGAAAATTCTCTCGCATGTGTGTGTATATTATGACTTTCGGCTTTTGTTTTGTTTCCCTGTTTTCTTACGAAGATTATGCTAGCAATATTGTCGTATCAAACGATTCGATCGCGAGACAGATAAATAAAATATTAGGACACAAAGAATATTTGAAACGAAAGAAAGTATTTGAAAATATTCGGTAAGCCTCAAAAATATATTTGAGGTGAGTTATTGCAAATCGCAAATTGCGAGCAGTGATTTCGCGCGAATTTTTTTTTTAATTTTATAATTAATTTTTAATTAAAAATTTGTCTTTTTAGTATGACTGTGTTATTTATGTTTCAAATAGAAAAAGTTTCTCAATAAATTAAAATAATCAATTCTTAATCGAGCCGAGTTTAATCCAGTTCTTAAGTTAAGTTAGTGCACGCAGATGAATAGCCAATTGTTAGGCAAACTCATTAGGGCAGTAGCGATGTATAATTGGCTGAGATTGTGCTAATTTTTACGCGGCAAAAAACGAAAATCCGATCGGGTAAATAAATTCGATCGAGTTCGATATGAATTATTTTCTCTCTCTCTCTCTCTCTCTCTCTCTCTCTCTCTCTTAAAAAAATTATTAAAATAATTATTTTTTATTCAAGGTTTACGCAGTGTTCATGCAATTATAATGAAAGCAAGAGGGACAGTATTATATATACTTATAATAAAGACGATTCGAAGAAAATAAAGTTTATGCTCAAGAAGAAAATAAAGATGATCCTTTGCAGCTTATTTCTTATGGAAGATGAAGAGGTACATAAAAAATGTCTATTAGAAATATATTTAACCCCCGCTCCCTCTTATATATCCAGTAAAAAATTGTATATTAGTTTCTTTTTTGAAATATTTCTGTAAGATTAATGATTTATTGAATTCATATATTTTTTAATATCTCTCTCTTGATGTTTAAAGTCAAATTATTAAATAGGGAATCAGGATATTTATCACTGAGAAAAATTGGAGAAACCTGAAATTCTCGAAGAATTAATTTTTTACTCTCGAAAATTGGACTTCATAATTTTTTACATGTTTTGTAGTTATTATATTAACAGACTAGTGCAAATTTTATGAATCTATAATATTACGTTGTTTAATTTTGGCCACTTACTGAATATTTTTCAGCCAATTCTGAAAATAAATAAATTATCAAAATTTGTGACAATCTTATATTTTTCTCTAAAATATTTCGGTAATATATTTCCATCAGGGTATAATTGGTTAACTTTAGGAATTAAATGATTATATATTCTAGATGTATTATGATAAAGGTCAACTGGTTTACAAATATGATAAGGTATTTACAGACCAACATCGTGAGATTGAATTCGAGAATTTTTATTTGAATATAGGTAATTTGTTTACTTTTAATGCACATTTCTAAAGATGCAATGATTTATGAATATGACGAATAGTCTTAAATGGTTTAAACTTCATGCAAATTTTAGCTCGATCGGAGAAACGGCGGGACTCGAATGCATCTTCTACGTCTGTTGAGAAGCGGCTGGTGATCGAGAAGATACCGGCGGCTACGAGTCTACCGGAATTGACCGGAATCACGGCCGGCGTCAACGAATTCCTCGCATTTAATTATTTTAAATTACAGTTTTAATATTTTTAATACACTTTCACTAATATAATTGCGTCGTATTTTAATTTTTATATTTTACTCTAATTGTATATAAGACCAATGGATACTTTCTTGTATGATTATATGAATATTTAAAATTATAAAATTAAGAGTGACAAAAGTTTAAATAAAGATTTTTGTATTTTTTTAAATTATACGGATCATTACAGACATACAAAACAAAGCTTATATGATTATCAAACGCATCTTCTAAATCTTGCAATATTTGACACTTTATTTGCCATCTTTTTCACAGTTGTTGGTGGCCTAGCATTCAGCGCGGTGGACACATCAGATAAGTTGTGTACTCGGGGACGACCGATGAGTTTCTGGCCGCTATAATAATCCCCCAATTTCCTTTTTTATATATTTCTTTCTGTTAATAACAAAATTTTTATTTTTAAAATTTTTGTTTTCTCTTCTCACACAATAATCATATAGTAGCCAGGAAATGAAGTAGATTAATATTTATTTTTAAATAAAGTTAAAGTTAATATTAATTTAGTTATGTTGAAAGTCGCATGAAAAAAAATTAACTTTAGTTAAAAGTTATGCTAAGATTAAGTTAAATTAAAATTAATGTTGAAAAGCCTTATTTATATTGAATTAGAATGTTGTAATTTTTAAAAAATTAGATTGCTCTCTAAATAACAAAACAATTACAATTCAAATAAATTTAATCCTTTTTTGCAAATAAAATTTAATATAAATTAATTTTATATAATAAATATTGTTATTTATAGAAAATCGTCTATAATTGGTTGCAAAGTTCGATACGCGCCATGGGACGTCACAAGTAAGAAATATGAAATGAGATTTGCCCATTTCGTTTACTTTCGGTTTTTAATTGGTCAATCGTTATACTTTTAAGGGCCATCTACAATGGAGAATCGTAGGCCGTAGCAGTAGTCGTAGAAAATGTCTCCACTTCGTATTGCTTTACTGTTTACAGCCTACAGCAGACATTGAGCCAATTCATTGCGTGCTTACGATGAGCGTTGGGATATTCGGGATTAGTTTTTGGTCGCCTTTCTTTGATGGCCGGCTTGTATGTTATTGCTACGTCGTTTTTATTCTAAACAGCATTGCCGTAGTTTTAGTGCTGTTACGGCTAAAACACTCCATTGTAGATGGCCCTTTACTCCTTAACTCCATTACTCCTGCTGCCATTGTAGACCCCGCATGATGCTTGGTCTACAAAGTGAATATCGGAATGCAGCCATTGAGCCTTGTCTACAGAAATCGCAAGCAGCCAGTTGCGACTTGCGACAGCCAATGAGCGCCTAGTTTCTAGTTAAAGCTCAACAATCATTGGCTGTCGCAAGTCGCAACTGGCTACTTGCGACTTCTGTAGACGAGGCTTAAAGCTCGACAATCATTGGCTGTCGCAAGTCGCAACTGGCTGCTTGCGACTTCTGTAGACGAGGCTCAATGGCTGCATTCCGATATTCACTGCCAGTACTGAAAATCTATAGTATACGTCACATACACTGGTGGGCGCTTGAGGCAGTTTGAGGATATTTAAAACCGGCCTGTGTCGACTCTCAATCTTTTCTGCTATGGGTGGTACAAAAGCTTCATTTCTGGCAATTTCTGGCGGCACTCTGTGATGCGATTTCAAGCCCGGGCACGCTCACGCACATATCGCACTCCCCCTAACCGTGAGGCATATAATTTATATATTAGTAATCATAATCAGTTATTTGCCACTGGATATATAGTCTTTAGGTTTTTCTTTTGAAATTCAATTCAATAAGTTTTTTAAAAGTGCTGTTTTATTTTATACAGTAATTTCATCATAAGAAAATAATCGCGTTTGATTGATATAATTATAAAATAATTTATATTTACTTAATTTTTATATTTCTTCTGAAAAACTAATTTTATAAATGTTTGATATAAAAAAAAATGGAGAGCGACCTTTATTCTCTGAAAGGAAGAGTGAGAAGCCCCGAAGGGCTCTATCACCCCCATTTATGCTCTCATGTTTATATGTACTAATATATACCATCAGTACAAAACTCTCGATACCTGTATATATAGTAAAGAATAAACGAACAGTACTTGTGAGAAATATATTAAAGTGTATTTCAAAAGTATCGTAACTGTCCATCTACTGGTTAATAAATGATTTATTCAGAGTAGGTATAAAGGCCTAAACGCACAATGCCAGGCAACAGGTAATAGGAACAGAAATAATGAAAGAGAGAAAAGATCTTCTCTCTTTTTCTCTTTCTTTATTTCTTGTTCCTGTTGCCTGTTGCCTGGCATTGTGTTTAGGCTTTTAGACGCCGGCAACCGCCTCGGAGTCAAAACGTTAAATGGGGAAAGAGGAGAAAGAGACGCTCAGCCGCGAACGTAGTCGAGTGCGCACAGCGCTGTCCACTAGATAGACAGTTACGATACTTTTGAAATACACTTTAATATATTTCTCACAAGTACTGTTCGTTTATTCTTTACTATATATACAGGCATCGAGAGTTTTGAACTTGTACTGATGGTATAATACTAGTACATATAAACATGAGAGCATAAATGGGGGTGATAGAGCCCTTCGGGGCTTCTCACTCTTCCTTTCAGAGAATAAAGGTCGCTCTCCATTTTTTTTTATATCAAACATTTATAAAATTAGTTTTTCAGAAGAAATATAAAAATTAAGTAAATATAAATTATTTTATAATTATACCAATCAAACGCGATTATTTTCTTATAATGAAATTACTGTATAAAATAAAACAGCACTTTTAAAAAACTTATTGAATTGAATTTCAAAAGAAAAACCTAAAGACTATATATCCAGTGGCAAATAACTGATTATGATTACTATATATAAGTTATATGCCTCACGGATAGGGGGAGTGCGATATGTGCGTGAGCGTGCCCGGGCTTGAAATCGCATCACAGGTTCGAGCGACATCATCAGAGAAATTGAAGAAACTCCGAACTCCGAACGTCCGAACCCGAAGGAGTAGCGACTATTTACAACAAGACGTTTCTATTATTCATAGAGTCGAATTTTTTATATTTAAAATGAATTTTAATATTGTTTTAAGATGTCATCAATTATTCACAGAGGCGCATTAGCATTTTAAGATATTGCTTAATTAAGACGGAATTGAAATAATTAAAGATTCGACTATAAATTTATACCTGTAATATGATCGCCCGTGTGCATATCATAAATTAATTACCATTAATATATAAAATAAGCTAGTATATAATGTTCTGATTTTAATACATAAAAAGAGGAAATAGAAATATGGACGATTATAGTATAACTGGAAGAAATGTAAAAATAAAGTTTTTTATTAATAATATAGAAGAATATGTTAATGTTATTATAGATAAAAAAAAACTCATAACAAAAAAATATTCAAGTATTTGATTATAAATTATGTTCACCAACGATTACGTAGACTATTTTGAAATTCATGTTATATTTCTCATCTTGTATGTTAAAATTATTGTGCATTTTTTATGTACGATATATTCTGGCAATTATAAGTGTGCATTTAATACAGATGAATTGTTAAAACATTAGAAGTATGCATAACCACGATTTTATCTGCTCTGAAGTTTAACCAAGTAATCGGAACAAATAATTTTATAAACAATTACAAAATGCTTTAAAATGTTCGTAACGTAATCGGAATAAGTACAAAATATTTCACATGTTGAAGATTATTTAATGCTGGCAACTTGTCATATTTATCTTCAATGATTTCGAAAATATTGAAAATACATTAAAACAACATACAGCAATGCATATATTATTGCTAGCAATTTAACATAAGATAGTATCAAAGTTACCTCGCCAACAATATAATAACATATTATAATCCTTTAAAATATAACAGTATGACAATGGCTCGAATTTTAACAAAAACTTATTTTTTTTAAGATTATCGAAGAATATTTTTGTGTGTGTAAATTGGGGAAAATGTGTTGGATTTAAAATAATCTGTACAAGTGAATTCAAAAAAAGATATATTTTAATTCCTCACATATTTATATTTAAAAACTTATATTCAAATTTAATGATCCCCAACACAATAATTAAACTTATATTTTATAATAAAATAATTAATCAACTAACGATATAACAATGTGAGAATAGTATTATTATCTTATTCCACATTCATACACGAACACATGTTTGAAAATTTAATGATCTTAGACCAGTATTCATAGTCTTATTTAAATCTTATTTAAAGATTGTCTTAAACAATGTCTTAAGATGCTAATACGGCTCTGTGATTAGTTTATGGCATCTTAAGACAGTACTTAAAATAATCTTAAATATAAGACCCGACTATGAATATCGGTCTTAGATTCTTAGTAATACATTATTTTTTAATATGGATCCAAATCAAGTTATTTATGCATTATTAAATCATTTTTCTCTACAAAAATTGTCGAAGTTTATAAAAAAACCTTACTGATTCACAAATATAATGAACAGATAGATTCAAAAGAATAAAAGAGGAGAACAGAAATAATAATATTTAAAATAATACGAACGTTTAAAAAGATGTCATAGATACGCCTTTCAAAATCACTTAAATCTAGCGAATCTGATTTCTTTGGAATTTTTGCATTATTGCAGTTATATTCTACATAAGATACAAAGCTGAATTTTAAATTAACTGTCACAAATTTATCAAAAATAACATTCTTCAATTTTTAACAACATGTAAAAAAATGAGCAGACACGTATATATTTAACAGTTAGTAAACCAAATTAAAGTTATATTTATATAGAATATATATCATGTAATTTTCTTTAATCCGTCCACATATGCTTTCTCACATAGCTTATATTTTGCGTTTGTGAGATTTTAGTGTGCATCTTTAAATATAAACATATTTTAAATTAAGCTTTTATGGATTTCTTACAAATATTGCAAGACAATTATTGCAAAATATATCAAGGAGATCGGCAGTCCCATGTGTCTTCTTCTTTGCATCATATACTTATCCTATCATATGTCTACATTTGATCATAATTACATGCCTGCTTCCTAGTTAATTTTCTATTGTATTGTGTATTTTAAACAATTATATACATTCTCATCATAAATATAAATTATTGTACATTAGACATTTATACTTACATTACATATCCAGTATTATTGATATTTTGAGCAGTTTATCTATTAAGCAAAGTGTGACAAGAATTATTCTATTCTTACTGAACCAAAATTTCCAAATAAAAAAGAAACTTTTATTTTTTTTCGTACCATGAATTTCAACATGCATTCTAAAACTTAAGGAGGCAGATAATTCTTATTGATTGTATCGACAAGACCAAAGTTAACTTTTGCTAAACTTCTTGGCAGGGAAAAAAGACTAACTTGTCTTCTTTGGCAGATATACTTCACGGCGCTTTTAGCAAAACTTTAAATTGGACTGTCGATAAAAATTAGTATTGGCATACCTTACAGTTTATTTTTACAATTTTGCTACAATAAAAGTTACTTAACACTTTATCAAAAATATGTAAACATTTTAAAGACTTCGGCCGTTGAAACCGAAGATGTCTTATTAATGTTATTTCTATACGTTTGTCGTTATTACATATACATGTATATATTTTTTTAATTTTTAATTTGTTTTAGCCGTATTACAATAAATTCTCATTAAGACTCCTTTGATGCAAGCAATTTGTCTGGCGTATCGCGATACAATAGTTGTCATTGGACTTTTAAGATAGAATTTAACTTTGTACATTATTTTTATTTTAGAAATCGACAGCAATATAATTGTAACGCATAATGAAAAATGCATGCATAAAAGAGACATAATAGAAAGATTTCTCAATGCTAAAACATTGTTACTCTAATACTTAGATAATAGATTATTTTATTTACATGATCGGTTAACAATTTATAGAATCAGGTAATGCGTGTTTTTTCCTCACATATACACACACATATACACATACACATACACACAGGCCAAGTAAACGTAATGCCTAGGCACTTTTGTTATAAAATGCAATTTCTGCATTTTCCAGACAATTAAAACCTATATATTGATAAAAATCTTCTGGAAAAAGCAGAAGCACTTTAACGAATAAGGGCTTAACATGCCTTCTTTATTTTTCCTTCGGATGAGGTATAAATTCAAAGTCGGCAATAATACGCTACATATTATATATATATATATATATATATGCTATCAATATTACACCACCATGAATTATAGTGAGAAAATTAATTTTTTTAATTGAATTATGTTTTATGAAAACCGTCATATATATTAAATTATTTATAACAATTTATATAATTTCGACTAGTGGTATAATATTGAACACGAAAACTTTCTTCGATACGACCCCTGCATTCGATTTAAAGAATTTGAAAGAATTATACTAGCCATACCCGTCCAGTATAACTTATAAATATTCATAAAATCGATCTTTCGCCCTCTAAATCTTCGTTCTTCGATGCTATTTCATGCGGTTGATGACCAGATCCGCCATAATAATTAAAGCTTTCTGATACGGACTCTTAGTGAAGGACTGTGCGACCTTGCTGGCTTCCGCACAGTGTTTCTTCGCCAAGAATCTTGTCTGTTCGAGGCCGTTAGATTTGTGTACCAATTCAAAAGCTTTTTCAACATCTCCGGGCTCTTGGAAACGGCGCATAATCATTGCATTCAATTCTGGATACTACAACAGCCAGAAGTGAACGAAACTGATTAGAAATTTACAAATGGATGTTGAAAAAATCATTGACAAATATAACATACAAAATGCCTAGTAAATCATAATATAGTTTAGGGCTTTTAACAATTTCGAAGATTCGAAGAATTTAAAGTTTCGAAATTAACGCCAAATTAAAATTTAAAGTTTTTTTCTATTAACTTCAAAAGCAACTTAAATTTCAAAGGAATAACTTTGAAATTTTTAATTCTTATGAAGCTTCAAATCTTCGAAGCTATCAAAAATAACACCTTAATACAATTAATGAAAACATATCTCAGTTGTATCATTATCTGCTCTAACACTTTGTATAACGATGAGTAATACTAACCCGTTCGCAAGCAAAAAGCACCGGGGCTGTAGCTAATCCGAGTTTAAGATCAGCGGCCGTAGGTTTGCCCATAGCTGAAGAAGAAGCCACAAAATCTAAAAGATCGTCTACCAATTGGAAAGCTAAGCCAACATTCCTGCCGTATTGGAAAGCCATCTCTATCGTGTGTTCATCGGCATCAGAAAGAATAGCGACCTAAGATAATAATTAACAACCATTTATACATGTCTCGATGGAAATAATAGATGGCGACTTTTTACGCGCTGATGTGGACTCACCGCTTTCACGCAATTGGCAATTAAGCTCGCTGTTTTTCGATAAGTCTTCGTGAGATAGTGCGCGAACCTCTCGTTTTCCGTTTCTTTGGAACCGAGTTGCATAAATTCGCCTTGCACCAAGTCAGAGACAATCTACAAAGTATTGCGATGTACTTCAACTATCGATTATGTTTCTGTTCGAGGTAACATAAGACTTTTTTACAAGTCCTCTATTCTTTAGATGTTTTAGATATCTTGACAATCTCCAATCTCTTATTAAATAATTTAATAATTAGAAGCATAGAAGCTTTATTTGTTAAAATACTTAAATGGATGTTGTAATAATTAATGGGTATTGTAATAAACAGTGCGCGTTAATTAAAAGTAATAAATTCACTAAAGATTGATTACAGATTAATAATTTTGTCACAAATTAAATAATTTCATGCTCGTTTTTCTAAACATTAGAACGAAAAAAAGAGATAGGATAACAGACAAGCAATTATTAGATAGAATGCATAATATTTATTTCATAATTAAATAAAAATATTTCAACTTTACTTGCAAGGGAACCTCGCGAATCCGAAAATTCTGATTTTAATGAAACTTGGCATAAATGTAGAGGGGGTAAATACATGAATTTAGAAATTTTTTATTTAGATGTATAAACGGTTTAAAGGATTAAAACCACCCTTCAAAAGTTAAAGATTTTTGCCTTTTCTCAATGTTTCTCAATATCTCGTAAACTAAACAAATATTAAAAGATGTTTTATACAAAAGTTTTACAGCATAAATATCTCTACTTAAGGGGATACTAAACTGCTCTGTTTTATCACTAATTTTTTGGACACGGAAATCTTTTTATTGATTGCATGGAATTGAAAATTTTTCTCCAAAATTAAAGTACAGATAGTAACGCGGTGCGCTGCGATCAATTTCATACGAAAAATGAAAGAAAGTTAGAAAATTATAGTTTTGTTATCGAGTTCTGTAGTCGACTCGTAAAAACATTTGCTGCGTATAAAAGTTTTAGACTTTGTACGTATAAAATAAGCATGAGGCGCACTCGGCATTTTAACAAAGAACAATACTATGCTTTTAAAATAAGCCTAGGAACCTTAGAAAAAGTTTTCCGTGTTTAAAGAAATCCTATCTGTTTTATCGACAAAATTGTACAATTTGTTCTAAAATCCTTCTCCACAATTAAAGTATAGACGATAACAGTGTGCGGAATACATTAACTTTAATTCTGGAAAAGGATTTTTAAATCTATAAAAGAAATACATACAAAATTTTGTTAATGACGTGCCTAAATGACTCTACATTATCGACCTCGATCAAGTTTGATGAGCAGTTTAGCATCCTCTTAATTATGCTATTCATTTTTTTTAAAGTTTTGAAAAAAAATTTTTTTCAAAAAATAAATAACTTACAAGTTTAATAGAAGTATTTATGCTGTAAAACTTTTGTATAAAACATTTTTCGATATTTTGTTTAATTTATAAGATATGTCGAGAAAAGGCAAAAATGTCTTTATCTTTGAAGGGTGGTTTCACCCCTTTAAACCGTTTGTAAGCCCAAATAAAAAATTTCTAAATTCATGTTTTACCCCCTCTACATTTATGCCAAGCATTAAAATCAGAATTTTCGGGTCCGTGAGGTTTCTTTGTTAATAATTTTCAATCTATAGTTACAATAAAATAAGTAAACAAGAACCGCAACATAAGAGTGTAATAAATTTGTAATAATTTTAAAAATTTTGTAAAAAATTAAAATGTTAAAATGTTAAGTAAAAATGTTAAAAATTAAAAAATTACCTGACTAATGGTAATAGTCACATCATTATTTTGGATTCTCGAGAGTATCATGCAGGCAACTACCAAGATGTAATTTCCTGCCATAGCAACCTACGAATAAAGTAATCACTTAAGAAAAACTCTTGTCTCATCAAATAAGACATTAAATTATTTATACAACAATTTAAAGATTTCATACATTTTGGGGGGAAAATACATATCACTTGGATTAAATTAAATAATACAATTTTATTAAATTGTTATATAAATAATTTAATAATAATAAAATTGTCTAAAAACAAAGAGTAATGCAAAATTCTGATTCAACCGCTTCGCGCGGTTGCTCATTACGTTAACTTGCCGTCACAACAAAGTCGACATGGTTCTCCGCGATTATAATCTGGACATGGTTTCCTTTCACTGAACATTCTTCAAATCAAAGCCAAATGGCTTCGAGAAGGTGTTACGCGACTTAGACGCGCATTCAATTTTGCATCTAGTCTCCTTTTTAACTTTAAGAAATATCTATTTCTAACATTGTTAGGTTACTTAGTACGAGGATAAATTCATCTATGCTTTAAAGTCAATATAATCGACAAGTAGTTCAAAAGTATAAAGATAAAATACATAACATTCATAAAGAATTATTAGGAGCGCCCAATAATCACAAAATATCAATATTAATTTATTCTGTATTATACGTGTTGCTATTTATTGATTAAAACGATATCTCTTATTTTACTTGTTAAACCTGTAAAAGTATTCGAGTGTAATATGACGATGGAAAGCGATCGAGATACAAATCGATATCATGTTAGAAATTTAATGTCTAACATACTGAAATGATAGATCGGATACAATGCCGAATGTTTCATTAAGTTTATCGTGCATTCAGTTTCGGTCTACCGCTCTGCGGTCAGTGTATCCATTAATGTAAAATTGTGGATGAACACATTGCCTGTGACGAGTGGCGTGCCGAAACCGCAACATCTCGACGACTCTTAATGATCGCTTACTGTGTCGTATGTTGATTTCTACATTTCCACACATCGAATTCTAAAATCAAAATACGTTATCGCGCTTTCTTATTTTTTTCTTTTTTAATTTAACTTATTTTTATGGAAAACCTATAAAATTCTTACAATCTGTTTCAAAAAGTATATCGTGAAGCTATCGTTTTACGATAAATACGAAACATTATGAAACATTTTACGATAAATTCGGAAAGTACGACACGGTAAGATTTCTGTAAAAAGTTTTCACTATTTCATAATTAAATAAAGAACGTGATTACGTGCTTATTTTCTTATTGTTAACTTCACTCTGTTAATTACTCAAAGACTTCAGTGTCCATAAATTTGTAATTGAAAACTTTATTCTAAGAGTATTAAATAGTTCATAAGAAAAGACTGTCCCGTGATTTCGGAATGTCTGTAAAAAGACGTTAGAAGCTCCTGGACTGTCATCTTGGGCAATGTTTTGGTCAGGTAAAGCTGGTAAAGCGACTGACAGAAGAGTGTTTCGTGTGACAATGGCTAAGCCGATGAGTGACTCAACGAACGGCTCGTAATTTTGAGTTTCACATCCGGCATCGGCGGCGATGCGCCGCCTTATTTTCACGCATCTTAGCTGCGATAACCGAAAGACACCTGGTAGGGTTTTCCCTCCGGGAATAGCACGCGGTCCGTGTGCTGGCGACACTTTCTTGCAATTACGCGACAAGGCGGACGTTCCGCTAAATAAACATGAATCAACGCTGAAACCAACGGTCCACCTGCGGGGCTCATTAATTCCGGTTAATGTTATCTGCGGGAAACAACTTACGTATTTTATTACAATATTTTTGTTACAGAATTGTTCGTTCTAAGGTTTAATGAGATGAAGAATTAAAGTATCAATTGTAAAATATATATATATATATATATATATATATATATATATATATATATATATATATAGAAATAATATATAGAAAAAGGTCGTCAATATTGGAATAGACTTCCTAAAACAGTACCCTCTTATTTCTCGAAAACTAAACGTTGCACTATTTTAATGCTATTAATATTATTATTTTCCGAATTCTCTTGTTACACAACATGGTTCATTAATTCAATTTTTATCACTTTTACTCGGATAAAAAAGTTATTAAATAACTCCTACATATACTCAAATATATTTAAAAAATATTTGTATGGTTGTGCATTAAAAAAAAATGTATATAAATGTTATAACTAATTATAATCAAATATTTTCAAGAAAAAAAAAGACAATGTTCCAACGTGTACATTATTTGTAAATATATAAAAAATAAAATATTTTGCCAATATTTATCATATTAATATATCTAACATTACTTTCCTAATTTATTACGATAATTGACATTACTTTTGATAATTAACGAAAAAAGGTCTCGTCTCTTGTTTTATTTCTCTCAGACATATTCTGATTTGCAGTCATTATCTTCGAATTTCACACCTGACTAAATGGCTTACATTCGTACCACTTCATCACGCAATCCTGTTACTGGTAGGTGTAACTCAAAGATAATTATTATATATACTGCAGCAGGAGTTCTCTCGATTAGCGATATGTTAATGCGAGAGTCTGTTACACAATTCAACATCTGCGTTGTCCTCGCTCAGTCGATGCACCGAAGACCTAACGTCGAAACTTTCGTGACCATCGTTGGGCTTTCCATTTCTCTGGACGGCGCTAATTCCATCATGCGTCAAGGTTGTAACACTTTTGTAGCTTCCTTTTGAAGCGTAATGTTTATGCACGCTACTCATCAGAATCCATCATGCAAATTGCAATGCGTTGTATGTATATACATTTATTAATTTTTACTCCATTTGATTTAATTCGTTATCTCTCACGATTGTCTCTCATCTCGATGTTCTAACAATATTTCCGACAAATTACTATTTTTGTAAGCCCTTGGCTTCATTTCTATAGAATCGTAAAATCCGATCTTGTATCTCGTCGCATCTCACAATTATGCGATTACATTCTGTGTGAAATCTAAGGAGTGCCTGAGAATATGGTCTGGCCTTTAATCGCGAATGCTCATAGTTGTAAGCTGTCATTGCATTTCACAACGGCAGCTTACGGTTGCGATTCGCATTATTGCACGACGCGTATCTACAATATGTGAACACGCGTCAAGTTAGAGGCATTAAAGCGACAAAAAGTTTCATTACAAAATTGTAATGTCGCAAGATCAACGTAGATACTAGTAGAAAAAAAAGTAAAGCTTCAATACTTTCCATATGACACTCTTTACACAATTATAATGTTCTTTTATATAACGCCATTCGATATACAACATGGTCACTGACATGGTGTCTAAACAAACAGAATGTAGTTATGTAAAAGTGATTATTAATGGATTCTTTTCACTAAATATATAGAGATATATTGCATGCTATATTTCTGAAATCGTAACACTACAAAAAGAACTTTTAAGATATGTTGTATAGGAGAAGGAGGGAGGGAGGAAGAAAGTAACGATCGCTAGTCACAGTAGCTTCGCGCGTTCTTGACCTAGCACTGCTCCATCACGCTTTCATTTCGCTGTGTATACACGCACGTGTACAACGAATGTTGATAGTAAATGCAGCACGATCATTCGCGACGCCAATCGAAAGCTAATTAATTAAACGCTAGAAAATGTCTCGCAACTAATAGATATGGAAAAGCGCGAATGAAATTCGAGCGATTGCGAAAGTACGTCGTATGTTAAGCGCGCGTTTGAGAGTTGAGTTTTTCGATCGCGTCACACGTGTCGCCCACCGTCGAGTTCCAACTGTCGATTTCTAATACATGTAACTTCAACGAGCCAGATTGACTTCTTACAAACAGTAGCCACTTTCAAAATAGTTTTATTATATATCGTTTAGCATAACGAATAGCGCTTGATGCGATCAATTTTCCTATTGTGCTCCCTACCGTGCTACTGAATTTTTCACATTTCACAACAAACACCCGGACCAAGATCCGCTTCCGGTTCCCAATCTAGAAAGCAAAGGCCGACGCTTGGTCGTGAATCACATTAGCCTCTTTCTTCCTTCGCTATTTTAGAGAGAGAGTTTGAATTTCCATCGTCGTCGAACCGCTAGCTATCGTAATGGTCACTTTCGATGATCTTTTTAATATAAAATTATTTTTTATATTTTGTACACATAAAATATCAATAAATATATATTTTTTATAATATATAAATATAATATATAATATTTTTTATTAATATAAAAATATTAATTTTATATTAATATTTTTTTATATTAATTAATTAGGAAAGAGGACCGGTTCTGAGAAATAGAGAAATGCGATGTGTAAAAAGTATGTCAATCTTTGCGAATCAAAAAATAGGATATAACTTACTTTCTTTTGACTCCATACAGCATTAACGGACGGCTTGCCACGACGGATGTCTGACTGGTCGATCACATCGTCGTGCAATAAAGAAGCACTGTGAATCATCTCAGAGATCATTGCGATTTGTCGTTGTGAATGCAAAAGAATGCTGGAAAAAACGAAAAAGATCTCTTGTTGTAGATTAAATCGTTCACACAATTATATATTGTAATATGTATTTCCCCTTCCTCCATGTACATAAATTATCTTTTATTAATTATATATTATTATATTATTAATATATTTGTAATTTAATATTTAGTAATCTCTTTTAGAGCAATGTCTATATTGGAAATCTCAGATTTCGATAATTTTCAATAAAAATTTAAATCCGTAATATAGAGACTGAAATTATTAGATTAAGAATAAAAGTATGAATACATTCAACATTTTTTAATTTTCGGATAAATTAAAAGTTCTTTAGTAGTGTCTAAAATTTTTAATAAAACATTCTTTCAAGCGTCACGTCGGGAATAAATTCAGTCTAGAAACTTGTTCTCTGTTTTTAAGAAGCTGAACAGCTGTTTCAGTCTGATAATTTTCGCGCGTTTACAATTAAAATATACTTTCATAAATCGTGAACCAATTGATTCGCTTTTCCTCGGAGGGTGTCTCAAAGTACCTACACTGAGAAAAAAAATTGCTAGATACAAATAAATATTTCTTTGAATAGTGCTAATAATATATTTTATAGAAAATCAATAATATTTATTTCAAACAAGTAATATTTTCTAAATTATAGAAAACTAGTACTTGTTTTAAATAAATATTATTGATTTTCTATAAAATAATGTTATTAGTACTATTCCAAGAAATATTTATTTAAATCTAGTATTTTTTTTCTCAATGTATAATCGATACATAATGAAATCGTATATATGATAGAATCATACCTAAATAATCTAACATCTTACGACGCGTATTAACGCGCTTCTCATTCACGAGGTCGTTCCATTCATACGCGTTCATATGTAGTATACTTGTAGTGCAATATGCGATCGTCGCTTTTATAGATATCTCTAACGCATACCACTTTGCCGACACTTTTAATGCTTTCTAAACGTCGTGAGCATACGTTTTTATACGTGCGGAGATTCACCGTGCCGCGCACGTAGCGTTAATAAAAAGGATTCTTTCACGCGCAGTTACCATAATCACAAGCTTCTTAACATTTTTTCTAAACGTTGTTCCAAAATCTTACTCTTAAAAGATCAATTCTTAGTTATACATAAACACGCAGGAATATTCATAAGTATTTATATTTATCAGAATACTATTTCTTTTTTCTTTTGCAAATACCTCGCATGAATATACATCTCCTAAAAAATGACGTGTTATGAATGCATAATTAAAACAAGAAAATGGAATATTAATATAAAACGTACTAATATATATACTTATATCTAAAACATATACATATACTTATATTTAATCTATTTTTATTTCGACGTATAGTCAAGAATTGATTTTTTAATTGTAAAAGGTTTTGGCGAAGAGGACTAAAGAATAAGAAAAGAGGGAGGGAGAAAGAGAGAGAAAGAGAGAGAGAGAAAATGAGATGCTGTGTTCTTTTTTCTAAAAAAATCAACGTTCTTTCAATCTCGAAAAAAGGATTAGCCGAGGATTAAGTTTTTGCATTTTGCTAAACTTCGACTTGTTTGCTCCTCTAGTTTGCTCCATTTGCTAGCTCCAGACTTGTAATGTCGCGCATTATCAAAATTTCTTATCAATAAATTTCAGAAATATATGTAGAAATGCATCTCCACTTACTTCCTTCCGTTGTGATAATTAACAGCTCGTGCCATGAGTATGGTGAACATCGGTCGAATTGCTTTCCCCTGGCCATCGAAATAGTATCTGCTTATAGCTCGTAATTCTTCTGGGGTGGTGTTGGTGATAAGTTCCTAAAATACATTATATCTCAATAAATATTAATAAAGGATCTGAAAACTGGCATGATAAAAAAAAATTAACTTCGATGATCGAATATCGATGTATATATATGCAAAGTAAGAAAGTTTCGTATCACATTATTTTTAGAATTTTAATATTAAATCTAATAATACTCCGCGAATGAGAGAAACAATTATTTCGTGAAATTTAAAATTTATAATATAATTTATTCTATATTGTATCTTGCATACAAATTAACTGTAACCATACGTCAAATTAGCTCTAAAGTTCGCCTTAATTTAGCAGGGAATTATGTTTCTATTACTTTCTGGAGTTCTTCTAAAATTTAATCCGTATATTGCCACCTTTCTTTTGGTTACAATTTAAAAAAAAAAAAAAAAACTATTCAGGCAGAGTACGTAATCAGAAGAGAAACTTGTGTGTGCTGCTCTCGTCCTTTCGATGGTATCGGAACCCGTTCCGTGATCGCGGATTAAATAAGCGTCAGACAGCTGTCTTCGTTGCAATAATCGAGAAAGAACAACGACGTCGATCGATACGAGCTGCTTTAGATTCCAGATGCGACACCGATTGAAAGTCCCCCTCTGGAATTTGGCCAAAGCCGAAAAGAACGCGCCCGTTACGCGTCTCTCGAGGACTTCGACGAGCTTGCATCAGTGTCGCTTTTCGCGCGGCTCACGCTACCGGAAGTCGATACTGGCGAACCTGAGGAGATTCGATATCGCTCAGATATCGTTACTGTGCCCGCGATACTAACAGTCGATTTCTCTAACTTTCCTCAAATCAAATGACGAGCCAACGTTGAAGTTATGACGGTTCGTTGAAGGCAATTTCTTTTGTTTCTGTTCCAACGTTCGTAAGTACCGACAATTTGTCTAATCGTACCTATTTCAAGGTATCGGCAATTTTGGTATAATAATTAAGAATTTGCTAAAAAAAAAAAATTTAGAACAGTTTGAGATTCCCAGATTGATAATGTGGCTATCATCTCGAATAATATCGTTCGTACAGATTGGGCGAATTTCACACAGTTTGTCGTACAGCGATCGTGAGTAAAAGTTCTTCTCTCGACCATATGCAGACCGTGAAGTCGAGCTGCTTTCGCTTACGGGCCGAGACGCCTTAAGCAGAGGCGCAGCCGTGTGAAAATTGCTCTTCATCAATATTTCTAAACGCGCACCTTCGCAATTATTCTTGTCACTGAAGAAACAAAAATCCCGGACATCCAAGTGACATCCACCGTTAAAAAATTTACATATACCGTTACACGTGTAAGAAAATGCGTACTTTTTTTTAAATTTTTTGTTCTTATATTATACGTATTACAATACATAAAACACGAGATTTCCATGTAAATGCTTCAACTTTTGAATGATTTAAATTACAGAACTCTACAAACTATTCATTTGAAAGCAAATTTATCACACTTTACGCGTGACTAAACAAAATTTTAATAACGTTTAAGTTTTACAAAAAATATGTATTTAAATACTCGTTTCGTAATTTTTAAACCTTTCCCTACAGAATTATAAATTATAAAAAATTAACATTCCTTGATTTAATATCTTTAAAATATTACATTTTGTCTGTTTATATTTTTACATTAAAAATTAGTAAAAATACAATAAAAATATACCATCTTGAGAAAATTCTGAGAGAGAAAGAGAGAGAGAGAGAGGGAGATTAGCAGAGAATTAAGAAAAATATCATGTGCCTGTTTTTATCCTGGGTTAATAGAAGTTAACGAAACTATGTCATGCGAAATCAAAGCTCGATTACGCAGTCTTATCTAATTATTCCTTTTTGATGCATGCGTTTTTTGCCGCACCACTGACTCGTCTTAGGTTGACCGGCACAATTTCACAATAGTCCAGCGTACGTAATATCGATGAAGTCAATTACATAAATAGCTGCTAGACGATGTGCTGTTACTTCCCGAAAGTTTCTCGAGGCTATCCATGTGAATGACAATCGCCTCCTCGTAGAAATGAGAATTAATAGCCTTCGACTTCTTTTATGTAACTAATTCACTTATCGGTTTTTGCAATTAACAGCCGCATTGTTCATCGATTTTACGCAAATATTTACATGACAGTTGCTGATATTCGTGGAAATTTGGCAAAAAAAATTCTAATCAAAGTGATTAAATCAACTTCATTTTCATAATATAGCGATAAACAAAAAGTTACGTTACAAATGTGACTAAAATGTTCATATTTTATTTACTATAGGTTTAATTTTTTCGAAGAGAAAAAACAGGCTGGAAAAGCGTTTTGTTTTCTAATGAAATCAAAGTAAAAAGCATTACCAGATGTATATCGTCGAATATATCCTTAATGTCATCCTCTACAAGTCTATAAGGATCGATTTGGTAATCGGGCAAAGATCCAGGCATTTGCGTTTGCATAGTGCTCGTTGCCCTCGCGAGACCTATCCTGCTGTCCCGCGTGTTCGCTTTGTTCTGCAAATGGAAAAAAAAAGAAAGTTCTGTATTATATCAAATATTGACCATAAACTTATATTATATCATCAGGATTAACCACGTAATATCATCGGAACAAATATTTACACTGTTCGAGTTTCAAATGTGGTCGTTATCGAATATTTTTAGCGCTTCGTATCTATTGTAAAACTTTTCAGTTGCATCTAATAAAAATCAACAAAATATACCGAACCAAAAATATGAAATTGCCGATGCCAGTATTTATCTTGCTGTAATTTGCAGCCTGTCGTTTAATTTTTTTTCTACATTAATCAAAAAATTTTTTTCAAAACGTCATGAAAAACTTTGTATTAAATAAATTACTGGATGAATGGATTGACAAGATAAAATGATAGGCGTGACAGTAGTAAATGCGACATTTCTGAATAATCATTTAACGCGCAATAACATGCTACGTTAATGTGAGTAGAAATATTTCTCTCTTGGACATACGTCCGACGCAACGCATGATTTACTACTGACGCCAGTCTGACCCTATTCGAGCAACTACTACTCTTGCAACACGTTCGTCACGTCATAGTTGTTACCGCTCGGAAAAGAACGCGTTAAGATTCCCTGATTACGTGTTTCGCGGGAAACTGATAATAAACACTGTTCCATTCATATTACAAGATGAGTTTTAGAGATTATAAGTACATCGTGAATAAAACAACGTTAATTAATCTTGAAAGAATGAAGCATATACAGAGAAAACGTTGTCAATTAGCACCTGATGCCGGTGATAATTTTTCGGATGTTTAAAGATAAATATTTAAAATGGAGATATACGTAAACTTATGTGTAGGAGAGTAAGACACCTGATAAAAGTATCGGACGTTTCATTATCTCCACATTCTTGTGATGATTTTCAAAATTTGTTAAGCGGTTAAACCTTTTTTTTTAATGCGTCGTTCACATTCACGAGATCTAACACACGCAGCTCGAGCTGCGATTATTTACACAAAGATATGTTGACCGAGCATATTTTTCTTATAACCATTTTCGTCGCGGTGAAACGCAAGTGTTTACCTCGCTGTTTCCCAGCGACTTGTTCGGTGGTGAAGGAACGACTGCATTCTTTTGCTCTGTACACAGTGATGTCCCCTTTCGTCATCAAATCTCACGATTGATGTTCCGTACTTTCTGTATTTTCAACGTACCGTTAAAGGGAATCTTTTATGTAATTCTGTATTTTTTATGTAATGCCAAATAAGTTGCTTGAACACCAGCAATACAAATTTTTATCGTAAAGCACAATGTAAAAAATAATCCAAGCAATCAGATCTGTCTACAAAAAGCGATACGATACATTATAAATCAAATAAGTAAGAAATAGATAAGAATAAGAGTCGGTACTAAATTTTTATGTGCAATGTAAAATTGATGCATATGATAAATTAAAAAACAAAATTTTTTAATTTATATTTTGAGTCTCCTTCAATGTGGTATAAATTAGAAGCGAATAACTCCGAGTCCATTAAAACGAAGTAAAATGTTTCCGAGTTCCAATATTCTCAAAATTAAAGTATTAAGGTCAACATGTTGTAAATCCAGAACGTAAAATATTAAGAGTAAAATTCTGTATGAATCATCATACAAATATTTGAGCTAAGAACGATTAACAAAGTCAAATACATGAATTTACATCTAAAAATTGAAATTTTAAATTAAGACATAATATTGAACATAATTCAGTAATAAAACTAAGTAATAATTGTGTACATAGGCAGGTGGAGTATGTTTCTCCACGCGGAGGCAAACGCATCGTGCAACGTTTAATTGAACTAATCGAGGCCACGACAGGCGCATAACAACACGCTCGCAAGCTGCGTAGAAATTATGTATACGTTGTACAAACATTACCGACTACCGGTGATCGGCAACCTTGTGAATCCGGCCTACAAGAACCTGAAAATAATTAGTTAGACTACGTTGCACCGATTTCCTGAGCGAGCGCAGAGTAACGCAATAATGCTCGCAGACACCGGTTACCCTCCTTTTTTATTACGGCCTTCAATCCCGCAAAAATAATGCGTGTCGTTAACCCGGTTTGCGTATACAACTGTGATAACTTGTTTGACCCTGGAGAGCAACTTTTCTTGGTGCTTGGGCTCGCGTTAGAATGTCGCCTACAATCATCTTGTCCATTTATGTTTTTACAAATAACAATAAAATATAATTACGTTGCGATGATAAACGAGAGAGAAGAAAAATATTGAAGGTGAACAGCTGGACCGGAGAATAAACCCCTTCGCTTGTATACCCTGCTTTTAGATAACATCGGGTAACGTTAAGTCCTGGACCGACACTCTTCTCAATATAATCGCTTACGTTATCTTATTTACAAATAATTCATAAATAAACCGATGTAAATTTTAGTAATGTATCCTTGTGTTATATTATGTAATATAATAAAGAGTATTCATTAATACCTCGACAGTCCCATCGCTTGGACGTTGTTGCATTTCATTTAAAACCGATACGGCCGCAATTTTTTTCATCAGGAGGATATGCAACGTTGAGCAATGATCGCGTTTAATGGGTGTCTATGCGTGTGTGACGTGTGTTTTTCATTTACCCGTGCAAATATTACATTCCTGGATAACTAGCCAGAACGGCGGATATGCAAGTTCATTACATTTGACTTTTACCAGTCTCCCACGAGCGTATTTGACGTCAAGGCTAACGCCTTGAAGGAAATCACGAATTCGCAAAAAAAAAAAAAAGGGAAGGAACGTGACTAACCAGCGTGAACGTGCTAAACGTTTCCGCCACCCCCCTAAGAAACAACCAAGCCTAATGCCTATTACCGTTATCGGTCCACTTGGCGTATTTTCCACTTGCGCAGTTACGCTGATGATAGGGATACTGTCTAATAAACGCGACGTTTAATCACAAAAATTACACCCATGAAGCGAAACCGATATTAGGAGCAAATACCCAGCAATTATTTATGTAACGTAGCATTTTCGAAATATAATACCTTTTGCGCGCGTGCACGCACGAACGCACGCACGCACGCACGCACGCCTGAACAAACGGTTGCGTTATGGCAAGTCGAGGAAATTGGGGCACAAAGATGCTGGATGTGAAAGCGGGTCCATCGTTCGTAGGTGTCGGCTCGCGTCGTCGGTGTCATCATCAACGGGTGGGGGATATTCATTCATGAGCGCGTGATTAGCTCAAAAGTATTTCAATTATCGCGCGATCGTTAATGCCATCCGCACACACGGCGTTCGCTGCGATTTGCGCGTGTGCACGCGTGCAGAATGCGCGTTGACTTTGCATTAACATTATGCCGATAAAGATGCGCGCCCGAACCTGTCGACGGCTGGATTGCTATCGGGCGCGATTACGAAAGAGCCGCTTGTCACGTGATATCACGTAACAGTTAGCACAAGTGGAGAGCCACGCTAGACCGTAACCAAGACTTTTCTAAATCTTACTCTGTACTCTCACCGGTAAATCAAAAGTGTGACGAAGGCCCGACTGCGTCATCGGTGGCATCCCGTGAAGAGACAGAGGCGGTTCCGGGGAACATCGAGTCTCCACCTTATAGATTCCTTTCTCACGGATGTGAGATGAGAAGGAATGTATATCTTTCATCGAGAAAAAAAATTAAGCACAAATGTCGAAACGCCTATAATTTCTGAATAATTAACGAAGCGTCTTCTAACACGTAACAAAAAAAAAACAAACGAATAACCATTACGCAATCGAATAACTATTAAATTTAACAGCCGTCAAATAAAAAAAAATTTGTGGAGCTTCGGTTTCAAGTGGGTTTGAATGGAATCTTTAAAATGCCGCTTAATTACAAACATAGATATCAAAAATTGTAACAAAGGAATGCGGTATGTAACTTCCTTCGCTTGAAAAACTCATGCGTAATAAATAATTATAAGTTTTTACCATATCCGTTCAATTAAGATGTCGATGTTTCATACAATTAATTTATGAATAATTCAAGAGACGAAGACATTTTATTGCGGTTACAGCGAGATATGGGCGAAGCCCACCCTACAACTCACGTTACATCGGTGAAATATAAAAAAAAAAAAGGTAAGAAACTGATATTGCAAAATCACGTGCCTCCTCCCGAGCACGCGTCTGTCGCAACTCTGAGAGTCGCGCCTTGCGATTAACGATTGAAAGCAGCTAACTCGCGCATAATGAAGGAAAAGGTAGCGTCTAAGAAAAAGTGGTAACCGTCGGCGGACCTTTTCCAGGACGTCTCGTAATCAACGGTGTTTCTCTATTTTTGATTCCGTTAGACGTTCAATTCGATCGCCTGAACGGGCAACGGGCGGCACTGTGAGAAGAGGGTAGGATCTCGACTCGGGACCTGGGTGGAGCTCCTCGGAGCTCGTCTCAAATTGAATAGCGCGGATCCCCGAACATTTCTGTAAGAGGAGAAAGCGCGATTACATGATGACTTGGGCACACTTGTCCGACACTTGTCTGACACTTCGGGTGGACTGTGGCAATACGACGCCATAAACTTGGCCGGGGATCACCAACGTGGAAGGGAGACGTATAGTCGCCGCGGCCTTCGATGCCACCCGACGCCCACGATATAGGCGTGAGACTGTAAACGACCGTATGATGAATCGTTGCACAAAAGATCGCAATTGAAGAGCTCCCCACAGTTGTACTCGGCGCAAAAATAAAACGTGGTAATAATCTCTAACAAGTAGGAAAAATATGCCTTCGGATAAGGCGTGGGTAGAAGAGGCGAGAAGGGAAGGAGGAAAAGGAAAGAGAAGTTTCACTTGTTTCGGAGCAACATAAAGATAAGATAAATACTGTTGTGCTGCGACCTTGGTGGTCGCAAAACTAAACATCTCAAGAGGAAGGAAAGGAAAGATTAGTACCCTCTCGCATGAATCCGTGACGTACATTTCACGCTAACTCGCTTACGTTTCGTTTCGTATCTACAAGATATCGTGTGGGACGTTCTCATTCTCGCGGCATAAAGCTTTGATAACAAAATCTTCGACGAATTCGAAAATTCCGCTTGTTATTTCTCAAGAGAAATTTCCAAGGATTATAACTTGAATTCTCATATCCCGTACAGTTAAGTCCTAGTTTCTCGTGTTACGTTATTATTTCTTTACCGATATCTCGGATAATGTCGCATATGTAAAAGCGTGTAATGTAAGCGTGTGAATTTTATTACGTGTGTAATTGTGCAACGTTTGAGTATAATAGAAGCGAGAATGCGCGAGCGCGTGGTGTACATCATTTCTAAAGAGAACACTTGAAAAAACTGTTAGTTACCTCAGTAACATAGACCTTCTCCTCCAAGAAAGAGAAAGAAACGCCAAGAAATTACGGCAATGTCAGATGAAATCTTAGCCGCAGTAATAGAAAATGCGGTTGAGAAGGTAAAGAGCCACGAGCGCGGAGATACTACGCAGTCATCTCAGAAAATCGAAATGACAATCTGAATTTTTATCGCACGACAAAGGATTACGTTAGCTTTGTTTGCGTCGCGATTGGATTCAATAAAAATTTACAATTAGAAAAAAATAATTGAATAATAAGTTAGAACTTCGAGCCTTTTTTATCGGATCAGAATCGATAATCAATTTAAAAAAAAATAGGTGACTAATTTCCTGTGTATACTGTGTGTGAAGGACAATGTACAGATTTAATAAGAAATAATCTTATACATTCACTTCTCGTCAGTATATGCTCTCGTACGTTCTATATCTACATTACATCTTCAGCGAACATAGAACGCATCTATCATTCCTATATGTTTGCAACAGCGATTCTACATAATAAAACCTCCTGTACAGACATGCTGGGCACGTTCCCGTCTCTCTCTCTCTCTTTTTCTCTCTATCTCGTAAAGGTGCAAGGCTGAAGTTCAGGCTGGGTGACGACAACCCGTGACATAAGAATTAACCGACGAAATTCCAGCCTGAATCGAAGGACGCTTTCACCTTCTTTCACCTCCTTCTTGTAATTGGAATATGATATTTTCCCCCGTGCATCGATATTTGCATATGTTACTTGGACAGAAGCGGACAATTGCGCAATTAAAAGGACAGACCGCGTGGTAAGCCATGGCCGATTGCAAAACGAAGCTATAATCGTTAACGAAGCAATAACGGCGAACCGTATGGAATATACCGTATTGTTGTTTGTATGACCCTCTTGATGCGCGTGACAGGTCAGGAAAGATTTGCTCCTCTCGGGAGACAACCGCTTGTCGACGCGTGCGAAGTTTATACGTTGCCAAATCTTTGAAGACTTAACTCGGCTGTACCTTGCTTGTTTGTAAGAAAGATAGCTTTCACTTTACGATCGATATCCAGGCCTCTCTTGCTACTTTCTTTGGAAAATCGTTCCGATAATATTTGCAGCGATCAATGATATTTTAGGAAAAACCTTCTAAATTCCAAATCTCTCCTATCTACATTTGATGTATAAATGCACACATAAATTTTGATAGACTGCCTTAAAATTGCGTTAACACTTTGATAAATAAATTTAATTAATTATTAAACAATTGTTCTAAAAAAATAAAATTAACTTACATTAAAATATAATTTTACATAAATAACATTAATATAAATGTTACATATAGAATAAAAAAGGTATACTACTACAATAATATTAAAAAGTATATGTATAAAAGGCTCACGTTATGTAGTCAACTTTATAACTTATCAAAATATACAAAATATATATATATTATTTTATTATATATATATATAACTTTTTCTTTTTTACAGTAAAATTAAAATTTTCCGTGTTAAACATACTATTAATTTATCTTGAAGGTCCGAGTAATGAGATAAAGATATATTATCTTCCTATACCATAGTTTCAATAAACGAAGCTAACGTTCTTTCTTAAAAGGAAAGGAATTTCCGGGCGTAGCAGGTGAAGAATCAGTATGAATGAAATCGCTGCTCGCCAGTTACTTTCGGAAGGAAGAACGAAGAAGCTACGCTACGCCGTGGTTTCTCGAAGAACGATATCGAATGTCAAGAGGTGCAGAGTGGGAAAATACACTTTCTCCGCGAACGTTGGTCGACCCACATTCTGGAATCGCTCACCACGTTTATCGATGCTGATGTCCGTCCCGATGAACGCAGCGGCGCGCTAATGCAAATACCCGATCGAGGGAATCAAGGTCGCTCTCTCAGTCACTTTCCGTTCTAGGATCCTTTAGATTCCTTCGGATCCTAGAACGGAAAATAATCGATTCCCGCTCCGTGTATTTCCATCGCGTTACCGTATCGTGCAATCACATTAATTTCACATAATTACGCGACGTCAGTTTAATTTAAATGAAAAGTCCATAAGTCATGCTTCTTTTTTTCTATCGCTGCAAAAGGCCGTTGAACCTGTGGTAATTATTTCGGAGAAACTTTTCACGAGAAAAGTCTTGATTTAATTAACCAGGCGTTTTCTCGGTAACGCCTAAGCGCAGCATGGCTAACCATAAACGGTTACGAACCAGAGGAGAAAGAGCTTAACGTCAAATGCACCATACATGGCGCATGGTAAAAGTTGCCGGCACGCAATGGTGCGCACAATATCCCCTACGCTCGCTAATGTATATCGGAGTTTCTATTTGTTCCGAAGTGCGTCATTACGCCGATTGAATGTTGGCGTTGATACGCATATCGGTCTTCCAAATACCAGGAAACTAACACGAAACATGTTTGCTCGCGGTACACAGAAGTGTTTAAACAACTTCAGCTTGGGTCAAAAACGTCATCACCTTGAAAAAGTAACGTACACCTCGTCCGAATTGACGGTCTATTAGAACGAGGCTCGCGCGTGCTCCAGAACGCGTTACATCTACGCATTGATTATGCAAATGTCGGGCTATTGACCATTGATTGTGTGTTACGTCTCGGTGATGCTTAGAGAACGTATTTTAGCGAGATGTTTCTAACGAGTTCTCACGTGCCGTCGCATAATGTCTACCTTACGCATTCAGCCGCGCCGAGGATTCTCATTATCTTCGGCACTTGAATTTTACGCTTCCTCCTTCTCGCACAGCCCCGGGGAAGAATATGGGGAAGACGGATTTGAGAAGGGAATCCCGTCGCGTTCGAAAACAAATTAAACTTGACTTTACACGAAATAACAACAGGAGTTCAACGTCTTGTCAATTTATCTCCAGACACGACTTTATCAACTTCGGCATATTCAAGATAATTGCTATTTGCAACAAAATTTGCTTCTCGCTTGCATAAAGCTGATTATTCTCGAGATAAAGATACGTCTGTACAACCCCCTGTGGTTACACGGTAAGTAAACTACCTTGAAAAGTTGCACCAAGCAGAGGATAGCAAACAATGTAAAACCAACGACCACAGACGCCGGCGTTGTCCGTCCAAAGCGAATGCCTTGAATAATCAAGGTCAGTGCGCATTCCTCGAGAACTTTCCACGGACGTCTTGCCGTGGCAAACAATCGTCCACTTTTCCCTCTCGCAACAGGCTCGGCTGTTAAGTGGCACGTAGCCGCCGAATGAATGGAACGTGTACCAAAGAGACAGAGAAGCGTATCGGACTTATTAGCGTATCAATTGCCGCTAAATATATGTTCTTCAGGTAATCCCGGGTAAGGATTTGAAAACGGAAACTTCCTCTCGTAATGTTATGCGACGACATTGTCCCGAAACTATAATATTTTCGTCGCGAGTGCGGTAACGCCAGTAATCTACCGCACGCACACGCCTCTCATCACGGTATAAACTATTAACATCGTAACGAAAATTAGAAACTCGTTTCAAATGTTATTAAATTTTCTAATTCACGCGATAGGCGAATTAAAGAAGAAAAGAATACTTAGAACACCGCACTCATATATTTCAAAGAGAAATTTGATCCCGCATAACAATTCCAAATTGCTTACGCTATACAACACTTAGTTTCTCCCCAGAAACATACTCTTGCGTCCATCTGGGTGATTTTATTTCATCTTCTTATTAATGAAATCGCCCGCGTAATGTAAAAATGAACGGCCAGTTGAGCACCAGTTTACGACGTTGAATAAATTTGAAGCGACATTGATCGCTTCATTATTCCCTCGATATTGCTCGGGCATGTTTCCGACAATCAAAAGTGAAGCGTTATGATTAAATTCATTAATGTCAAAGTTGTGAGCGGACATTACACATCTGGCATGGTAGCGTCTCATGGACAAACAACTCACTAGATATCATTGAGAGAAGACCCTTCTGTATGACTTTGCAAAGGTTGATGGCAAAGGTCTATGATTATAATATTGGGATAATTAAAGATCAGATTCAATACACACTGTGATCAGGCTCGTTATGGGAATGTGCATACCAGTGGGAAGTTGCCAAACAGGTCCGAAGAAAGTTTCTTGTAGATCAAAGAGGGGAGTGAAATAAATGGCAAGTGTTTGAGAGGAATCCGATGAGAGTTTCGAGGAGGGTCTTTCTCCTCCTTGGTTCCTTCTCGTGTGAAATTAGCTACGCGTGGCTGAGAGATTTTATTAACATTTCTCTGCAGTATAATGTCCGAGTTCCTATCACTCTTGATCTCAAAGCGCTCGCTCGGCACGAAGCGAAAGATTTCACTAATCTTCGTTAAAGATAACCTTCTCTGCACGATACACTGTATCATGGAATATATAATATATAATAACGTAAAGAATTATTAAAAATTATAATTTTATACCTATTTTTTACCTTAAACTTTTATGCAATTAAACTCTTATATATATAATTGTAATTTTGTTCGTTGTTATGATTATGGTTAATATTAATATGTGACAATGTTATTGATATTTAATTTTTCTATAATATTTAAGTTAATATTACTATTATAATATAAATTTTAATTGTTTAGTATTATTTTTCTGTATCCATATTTTCAGAAAATAATTCATTGCTTGAAGATGTCTCATAACAATTCACAAGATTTCTCGATATTCCTGCGTACGTGCTCGAAATAATAGCGCAACTTATGTTAAGATCGTAGATCAATATCGTGCAACAGATTACGGTGTACTTTATGTAACCTTTAAAAGCTAGAACATGTTTTGTGATTTGAATTATTTAACGCTACGCTAGCGTCTGCTCGTCGTTACGAGCTAATTGAATTATTAGTGGCTTTCACTCGTCTGAACGGCTGTTCACATTGCTAATTACTCCGGATTATTAATTTAGGAAAGTATCGATTTTGCAACGGCGTGATTTAAGAAAAGCCGCAAGAGTTATCTGTTTTAGGAAAAACAGTTGTTTCACAAGAAACAAGAAACTTTCTGGTAAAAAATAAGCGATTAGGTATGCAAAGTTTGTCAAATAGTGCAGCTTAATGCAGATTTATGAATAGAGTCATTCAGCGGAGAAACCGCTGAACGGCCTCGCAGGTATGACATCTAAAATATAGATACAATTTTCACATAGCACGTTATTTCTGTAATGACAAACATAGCAGACATAGAGCTGTCAAACTTAAATAAAGATAGACATCTATGTAAAGTGAACATTGCAGTGACTCAAGACTGCCGTACATTTCATTAATATATTACAATAACATTTATGACTGATTTGGAAACTATCAGTTTCTGAAATCTCTGTTACGAATACGAAAAATCTCGACTATTACTAAATAATTATGCTGTCGCACCGCGGCAGTACTCGACCTCTTCGAGCTGTAACAGTCTCAATAATATACTCCGCCTTACAGTGTGCGAAACACACAATTAGCATTTATTCAGTCCAATGTGTTAATTACAAACGTTGGCAATTATTATGTTAAATAAATTAAAGGCACGACGTACACGATTGAATAGGAAAGTCGATCGATAGGCATTCCGAATAATCGGACAGTCACCCGCATTTCTAACGATAAATCATTTGTAATTGTCAGAGAAAGCTGATTTCTGTATCAAAGTTGAGCGCAAATTATATTCGCGCTGAAAACGCGCTCTTATTTTCGAGAAGAAATTGGGTTTTCCCAAGACCCTACGGATTGACGTAAGATGAATCAGTCTCTGTTTTTGCCAACTCGAATCAACGGGTGCACAAGACGAAGAAGGCATCCAACTGGTTGTCCAACAGTTTAAAACAAGTATGTACGTAGTACGTAATCACTCAACTTTTACCGCGACTCGCATTTGGATATCGAGGGCACCTGCGTGCCATTTTCGTCACGGAGAAACTGACCGTTTCATCGCCAAAGGAGAATCAATCGCTTATCTTGCGCAGTCGTCACGTCGTCTGTGTGATACAGTTTTTATTAATCTCTATCATATTAAAATTGCATAAATCAGATCTCGAAAAATGATTTGAGTATAAAAGTTAATCTTACAGATTTATTATATTATAGAGTATGTATCTGATCTTCTAAAACTACTCATTTTTGTCTTAATTTTATTTTACTTGTATATGCAGAAAATAGCTAAAAAAATATATAAAATGTAAAATAATATAATGTAAAAAATAAAAAATATATAATATACATTTTTATAAAAAAAAAAATATATTATGTATTATTGTATCATTAAAATATTATACAGGCTGACAAATAATTTTTGTTAAATAATTTAATCAATATTCTAATTTAAAAAAAGTGTTTTCTTATAGATTTTGAATCACTTTTATACGCATTTTATAATTCGTTAATTAAAACGTTAAAGAATATTAAAATCTCTGTTTTGAATAAGAAACATTCGTTTCGCATCTTTGTTGAACTCAATAGCAGATAATAAAAAAAAATTACAGTAGAGTCGACGACCCGTCATACTTTTACTCTTTTCTCCTCAAGGATCTTTGTTGATACACCTTTGCACGATGCCGCGAGCCTTGAAATCGTTGCACGATTCGACTACAAAATGAAGTAATGCCAACGATTGTTATATGTGATGTTCCTTTTGACTGTCCTTGGGACAGTTCAGCAAGCGACTTGTGTGACATCCGTTTGCGATTGACATTTTAAAAAAATGCGGAACCGTCATATACAAATCAAGGATAAGATGTCCGGATACTTTTTTCTTGTAGCGAAAGTATATGCGCGAATCCAGTTTCACCTGTCTTAAATTCTCGCCAAATAAAAGGGCTACCCAGGAGCGACTTCTCCTCAATACTTTCGTGTACCATTAAGATTTCCAATTCTATATTTAAAAGTCTAAAATTAAAAAAAATATTTCTAAATTATCTTCAATGCATTTTATAAAATATGGGATGTTTATAGATAAAGGGTTTGTCTTTTAAAAATCGAGAGGGGGGAGAGGATGAAGTAACTCTTCAAAATAATCAAACATACACTTTTCATAATTTTTAAACCATTTTCGAAATATAAGAAATTTGAACAAATTTTATAGAGATTTTCTATATACTATCGGTTTTGATGTATAATATTAATATTCAATAAAACAAAATTATAAGTAAAGGAAAGGTTTGAATACAATCTAAACATATATTAGAGTGCCACAGCAGAGAAAGTTCTCTACATCTGTCGCGTGTATTTGAACAGCATATATTTCTCCATTTTCGGGAGACATCAAGGTATTGAATAACTTCCTGTTGTGAAATATGACGCTTTGACTTCGTGTATTTATTTGTGTATGTGCTCAAACGATTCCTTTTTTTCTCCCGTAATAATGACAAGGAGAAAATGTGACAACAATCAAACTGTCGTCTCCTTCGTTGTCCAATTAATTTGAAGGTTGTTAATAAATGTGGTGGTCATATAACAATATACTAATATGTCTATCTCGAGAGATCTCTAAAAATATTCTTTAGTTGTAAATGTAACATTTTGTCATAAAAATAAATGCATCTAAAAAGTCAATAAAACAAACAAGATTTAGATGTCAACTTACAATTAGTAAAAATATATATTTGCGCTATAAAATTAACCTGATAGTATAAAAATCAATATAAATTATGTATCAAGAAATAAAGCCATAATCTTAGTCAAAACCTTTTCTTGTGTTTTTTGCAATGCATTAAATAATGCATTCTGTTCTTCTCTACCTAATTGTATTTATTAATTCGTGTTTCTACTATTGCACTTAAATAAAATTATTATTATTTTTACCATTATTATATACATTTTTATTAAATTGACATCTAAATTTTAATCGGTTCATTTACCTTCTAAATTTATTTATTGGTTTTTTTTCATACAAGCCTGGCATATTTTGTCATTTCTGTTGTTCTATTATACTTAACTTTTTTTGTCATTTATAAATAATTGTTGTAATTTTGATTTTACAATAACTGTCTATTTTCATAGAAAAATATACGACGATCATCATTTGACATATAGTAATTTTACAATGAGAAAGCGGATATTGCCACAGTATGAAAGTAAACTATAGATAATATCCGGAACTAGTGGATTAAATTACTATGTCTGACGAGGTTCATAAAGATTAAAACCTGTTTCGCTCAAAATAGGAATTAATTTAAAACAATTTTTTAAATTTAAATATTTACTTTTACATGGAATTTTTGTTTTGCGGGCCTCATTAGTGATATAAATTTACGATGAGAGAAAAATTAATATTTGGTACTATATTGAAACTGAAAATGTTATTACTGATTATCAGAACTTATTTTCTTTGATCAAATCCACACAGTTTATTTATAGAATATTGTATTATTCATATGTAATTTCTTAAGTTGGTTTTTGATATACAACATGCTCATTCATACATTTCCAATTCTACAATGTTAAGAATTCTCTGTATAATAATGTTAGGAATGCTTTGCATTTATGCTAAGAAGCCATCGTAAAATAATTTCATCATCATCATCACTTATATGTTATCATGCAATGTAAGCAATTTAAATGCCAGTCTTATTCCTACAGCTTTGCAAATTATGTCGATGTCTACGTGCTTTATCGCACCTTCAACGTGTTCATCATGCATGAGACGCATCAACTGACGCACTTCAGGGCGTACAGGAATCAAGCGTCATACTCGCGTCACTGTCTTCCCATCTGAAATCAGGTATTTCTGAATCGAGCCTATATATATGTATATATATTTATTTATTTATTTACTCATTATTTTAATCACTGTTAATTAAAAACTCAAATATTCCTTTAAAGTATAAAGTATATTCATAAATATCTTTTTATATCTTATATGATAATTAATTTATAATTAATTAATTTAAACTTTATTTATTACAAGTTATTTATAATATGTTATAGTCAATGTTTTCATTATTATCATAATAAAATATTTATAGCTGTCTAATTGTTAAAGAAAGTTTTAAGTTTGATGTCATGATTAGGACTATCCATTGCGGAAGGATAAGAACTATTAAGATATGACGTGTTCGTCTAACTTCAGACGTGAAGGTATATATAAATAACGTCAAGTATACTCTTCACATGGACATAACGTATGCTGCTTACGCTACAAATCATTCGGGAATTTACCGCATTGTAAAACTGTCGAGCAACGTTACACGTGTCAATTTAAAACTTCGATTCATATCGAATCTTTTACTCACGCAATAAAACAATTAAAAAATAATATAAATAATTATAAAAAATAATTTTATTAAATACAATTTGGATATCTTTTTGTTGTTTCTTTCAAATGTTGAATGTTAGTTAAATAATAATTAAAAATAATAGTTAAATATCAAATAAATATTAAATAAATGTTAAATATTAAATTAATATTATAAATAACAGTTAAAGTTATTAATTTATTATTATTATTAAATATAAAACTTGTTGTCGCCAGTGATAATATAAGGACAAAGAAGAGTTTAGTCGACATCATTTAGTCGACATCAACTAGCAAAAATATTTATTTAAATATATGTACTTGCTTCGGCAGTACATACATATACGTGTAGTTGTATTTAAATAAAGATTTCTGTCAGTTAATGTATCGATTAAAAGATACTCTTCTTTATATTATTATTATTTAATAATAATTATTATATAATTTATTAATTTATCATTGAACAAATTAAAAATTCATATATGCGATAATGTATACTACGTATAATAACGAATAGTAATAATATACCGCATTCAAATTTTTATCTAAATTTTATTCTAACTTAATTTATTTGTTAACTTATCTGCAACAAGTATAATTAACCTATCCATAAAACACATAATTCGGGTCTTCCTTCTGTAATATTTCAAGATCGTCCTCAAAGCTAACATAATAATGTACCATAATTACACGTTCTTGAAGCAACGACATCCTTTCTCTCACAACCTCCCCTCGCAATAACACCTTTATTAACTGTATATTATTTTCCAAGGATGCACGATTCAATTGCAGAATGATTGTAAGCACTTTCATAGCCATTTCTTTTGTACGAATGTAATGAATTTTAATTGATACTCTTATTAATGTATACTCGCTACTTGTTCTTGGTTTAGATTAAATTTCGCTGACATAAAAAAATAATATTTTATATATATATATGTATGTGTGTGTGTATTATATATATATATATGTGTATGTATGTATGTATGTATGTATGTATGTATATACACATATATAACAGATATTAAACATCTGAACAAATAATTACAAATTGACTAATTTGCAATTAATTATTTGCAATACTGATAATAGATGCCTTGATTTACTTTCGCATGAGTTTTCAAATAGCGACAATACTAAAAGTTTTTACTCTTATAAAATTGTTTTAAAAATAGCACGTAAAAATGTAATTATCTTGCTTTATAAAATATTATTTTAATAATGTATCTTAAAGTATAATTAGAATCGGGAAACTTTTACATAAAAATATTGAAATTGTAATTTTAATATAATGCGATTATAATTAATGCTGCTCATTATGTCGTTGCGACTTATAGACAATTTCTTTTATAATTTCTTATATAATCAGTCTCTCTCTGGCATTAATTTGATTGATTTACTGATTATATTTTATAGTTTATCTTATGTTTTATGTATAATGTACAAAAAATATATTAATATTATTAACATTTATTATTTTTATGAAAAACTAGACACCACAGACGCGGTCTGTCAAACTTAACTTTTTATTTTTTACTTTTCAAAAATAAATTACAACTATAATTGTATTACAACCATCTATACAAATTTGACAGCTGTCAAAATTTAATTGCAATGACAGCTACTCTCGCAACACAAAGTAAGCGCAAGCGAGAGAACCAATCGACATTGCGGAAAAACGACAACAATAAATTTTGAGAGATGCAAGCAATCGACTTTACATGCATTTTTTTAGATTTTTTTAGATAGGATAGGATACGCTAATTTATTGTTATAAATATTAGACTATGCATCAAATATCGAAAGAAAAGACTTTAAAATCAGCGAATTAGTATTCATTTTATATATCTTAGTGATGGATTTGGCAAAAATACGAAATTCATTTTTATAAAAATTACTCACGTATGGCCATTGATGATTACGTTATTAATGCGTGACATAGACACTTTCGCTATTCCCTTTTGGTATAAAGTGCACGTGTGCATTTGCACACGTGCAGGAATGCATGAATATATTGACAATGCAATTATTCTTGTTAACGCAACGAATTACTGCGAAGTGCCTGTAACGGATTAGCATAGAAAAACCGAGCCTGTTTTTACAGGATGCCGATGGCCAATTTAGTGAGAGTAAAAACGAAATCGTCTAGAAAATTATCGATCAATTATCGAAAAACTTTGCTCTGAAATAATTATCGCGAATCAATGGTGCGCACTGACAATGCATCCTGCTTACTATTCTCGACTGTCCAATCTTCCCCCGTGTAAAAAACATTTCATAAGGCCTTTATAATTACATAGTCTTCCAAGGCTGCCGATACAGACATCCAGATTTTTCCAAGCCATTACATCCGACATTGCATTCTCTACGATAATAGTTGAGAACGTACTTGCTGCATGACATTTAGCCTTCGTTGCCTAACATTGCTTATCCGCATTAATTCTGCGTATAAGGTACACTTATGAGCATTCTGCACACGCGTGAGTGCAAGCTGCTTCGTTTTAAGATCACGCAGCCACTCCGATTTACATATTTATCACACAAAAAGATCCAAGAAAGATTTTTGGTGAACGCCAAAACCGATTACGCACAAGAAATGTATAATTTTTTCCTGTACATACGGGGTACATCCCCGACAATTTATATTTCCGTCCGCGGAGCTTACGCGATTCAAGTTCAAATTTACATAGTCTTAATATATGATACCACAGTTGATATTGTGAATACGCAGCCATTTAATATCATATTAATATACAACATTGTACATCTGAATCTCAAAACAAAAATAATGTTATCAACATACCAATATGAACATAAGCTTCTTTCTCTAGATATCAATATCTACGATAAGTAATGTCAATATGATATGACCGGTATCAATCTATAAGAAACACTAAAAAAAGAGTAGTAATAATATCCATGTTCTGAATGATAATTATTAAGTTTTAATGAAATAGTTTCAATTCAATATTCAATCAATGTAATAAAATATTTAATAATATTTTATCGTTTAGTAATCGTTTGATTATTACCATAGTTTTAATTTTTCCTATTATAATATAATTACTAAAGCTACTAGGTATTGGTTATATGAATCAAACATTTAATTAAAATTATATCATTAAAACTTTATTATAATCAAATTTTCTATCAATGTATAAAATAAAATAAATAAAAGTTAATTGTTAGCCAATAATGGAAGAAAGAGATAAGAATAAAAAAATACACAATAAAAAGAAATATATAATATGTATGAATTATGCTAGAAAATTCTTAAGAATATGCAAACATACGGATATCTAACCTTTTGCTAAATAGAACAAACAAATTAAATTAAATCTCATCTGTGAATTAGCAAATCATTAATCGTAGAACCGTGAGCGTAAAATTACGCGTTTTGCAAGGAAAACGAGCGCAGTTACTGCATTTTTTTTATTGTAGGAAGGACATATTAAATTATTATCCGGTGTTGCAAGAAAGTATCATGTGAAGGTTCAAGATACAATCCAATGTCGCATTCTTAAGAAAAAAATTTCTTCTGATTTATTTCCTACACCTTTCGCCTCTGTGTACACGTTAAGTGCAGAAAAATTAATCTATCTATGTATTACCAGAATTATTCAATATATACGATTCATACCGTTCATTCCGCATCAATCATTTCAAATTTAACCAACAACAGTTTCAATAACGAGATAATAAATCGACCTACTTATGAGAATGCGTTAATTACAGAAAATTATGCAATGGAAACTTCTATGGAAAGCTATAACTTGTTCAGTCAATGCAAAATGATATTAATAGGTATTCGTTTATGCCTACTGGTTTCATGTCAGTAAACATAAATAACAAAATATTGTAAATAATGTGTATAAAAAATTATTTATAATTTTGAAAATATTCTAATGTCGTGCTTTCTTTAGTTATCTATAAATTTCTTTTCAAAATATATACTTTATAAAAACTAAATAATATTTCATCTAGCAATGCGATTACATTCACAGATATATGTAACAGATACATATGTTTATGTTAATATTAAATTAAAAAAATATATTAAGAGAGAAAGCGAGAGAGAGAGAGAGAGAGAGAGAGAGAGAGAGAGAGAGAGAGAGAGAGAATGAAAGAGAATATTAGAGAAATATATTAAAAGTATATATCCTATTTTATAAAAAAAATCTTTTAAAATAAGGAGAAATTAATCTACTAGTAAGTAAATAAAAAATAAATACAACGCGCGTCCAAAACTTACGTATACGTCAGGTGCATCATTTTTCAAAAGTACGTATATATATATATATATATATGTATGTATAAGATTTCGATTTCTGCGGTTTTCACTCTCAATCGGAAAGTGTCGCTTCCACAAGAGGAGTAAAAGTCATGATGCCCCGCGGTAAAAACAGGTGTGGAGACGCATACTATAGCTGGTCAAGCCGAGAAAGTCAAGAGCGCGAATGCCGGCATGCTCCAAGAAGTATCTCTCACGAAGCCTGTTAGCCTACTTACGCGGCTTAGTATATACGGCTCGAAATTCGCGACGACCGCGTTCGCCGATTTAATAATATTGACCGTCGTATCGTATCGATAGAACCTCGCGAAAAAAGAAGCACGACGAAATGTCGTCGCGTCTTCAGCCGACTCTACGCGGTCACAGCAACGGTATGTGACTCGGTTTACCTAAGTCTTGCATAATACGATCAGCCGCCTCCGGATTGACGAGTCCACGGCCGATCATCGACGGCGAAATTTCGAAGCCCCGCTTCTTCTTCCACGGCGCTTTCGATCCGAGAAAGTCGCGATTTCGCACGTACGCCACGGCTCGAAAATCGCAACTGTGTGATTTCTCGAGGATATACCGAGCGATCGCAATCGAAACGAGATACCAAGGGTAGGTTTTCTTACTTAACTCTTCTCAACTACTTAACTATTTAAAAAGGATCTTTTATCTTTATCATCCCATATATGAAACACCATCTGAATACGTAACGAATTAAGGATTCAATTTAATTTACATTAAATGTGAATTTAATTTAATATAATCAGAATCGATAAAATTTTACGTAAGTGATGAATTGAAATGACGCAATACGAAATTCCAGTCTACAGAAATGCTGAGAAATAACGGTGTACTAACAAGGAAACCTTGCAAACCCGAAAATTCTGATTTTTATGAAACTTCATATAAATGTTGAGAGGGTAAATACATTAATTTAGATATTTTTAGTTAGTGTTTATAAACAGTTTAAAGGGTAGAAACCAGCCTTCAAAAATTGACGGTATTCGCCTTTTCTCGATATAATTCGTAAACTAAACAAAATATTAAAAGATATTTATACAAAAGTTTTACAGCATAAATACTTCTATTTAACTATGCTGTTCATTGTTGAAAAAAAATTTTTTTCAAAAATTCACCCTTTACACCTTCTCTTTGCTTATTTTCTATTTACTAATTTTTTAATTGTATTTACAGAATTAAAAATCCTTTTCCACAATTAAAATACAGACGGTACCATGCATGTAAGAATTTTATATAAAAAAACAGAAAAAAAATTTTAATTTATAAGTTATATTAAATTTTTTGTTCGTTTTTTTGTATAAAAATTACGTGCGCATTATGTTACCGTCTGTACTTTAATTGTGGAAAAAATGTTTAATTCTGTAATTACAATTAAAAGATTAGTGAATTGAAAATAATCAAAATAATCGGTAAAACAGAACAGCTTTAAGATCCCCTTAAACTGTTTTTGAGTATCAACTAAAATTTTCTAAATTCATGTATTGTCCCTTTCTACATTTGTGCCGAATTTCACTGAAATTGAAATTTTAATGCAATAAATATTCAACATATAAAAGGTATAAAGAGTAAATTTTTGAAAAAAATTTTTTTCAAAAAATAAATTGCATAGTTAAATAGAAGTATGTATGCTGTAAAACTTTTGTATAAAACATCTTTTGATATTTTATTTAATTTACGAGATATATCGAGAAAAGGCAAAAACCCTCAACTTTTGAAAGATGGTTTCAACTCTTCAAATCATTTATAAGCACCAACAAAAATTTCTAAATTTATGCATTTATCCCCTCTACATTTATGCCAAGTTTCATAAAAATCAGAATTTTCAGGTTCGCGAGGTTCCCTTGTAAGTAATCTACAAAATTAAATTTGCACAGAATAACATCAAATAATATCATTATTAATTGTAAATTGCTACTTCTGAAAAATTATATTTTATAATATTTTTATGTTAAAATAGATTTATGTAAAATCAAATAAACAATAGAATTTTGTTATTGGTTTGTTGCATCAAATTTGATTAACCGACTCAAAGAATATTAATCTAGAAAATTTTTTATTCTTATTTTAAATAAAGAAATTCATAACGTGATTATTTATGAATTATCTTGTATACACAACAAAAATTACATTTTCCCCAAAAATCGCAATTTTTTTTTATTACGTCATATCTGAGATTATTAATTCGTACATAGGATATACAGAATACAGAATACTTCAAATCGTACATGGATAGATTTATTCGGTTTTTTAAATTAATTTTAAGATATTTGAATGCAAATGTACACAAGCATAATAATGTAAGACCTGAAAAGATTTGTGCAAACTCTTCCGGGTTACAAAAAGGTAAGATATTCAAGTAAGAGTTGAAAGGCTTCCGTCTTTAAATACGTTTCGAAGGTCGCCAAAATAAAAGATGTCCTTACGTGAATACTAGTTGTATGTAATATACAAAAAGAACATTTTTGCTAAAGTATCTAGCTACATATACAATTAAATATTCATGATAAATTTGAATGTTTATAATAAATTTGAATATTTATGACATATTGACCAAACAAATTGTTAAAAATTTTATATTGCTTTAGTGCAAAATAAATATGTTAATGAGTAACACAAAAATTACGTAAAAAATTAACACAAAAAATGTAACACTTTGATGTACCTTGGAAGCAACTTATGAAATTCATACTTCTTCAACGGAATTAATATTTATAATTTATCCACACACATTACGTACATTTCATTCGTTTTTTTTTAGAATTACGTACATTTCAAAACGACATAATTTTTAATTTTATGTTATTTATTCATTTATTCATGAATTGTTTCATATTATACCACATTAATGTTAATACTCGAGTATGTTAAAAATTTAACAGAAAAAGTTTAACAAAAATTGATTTTAACACAAATAAAAATACAAAATACAAATACAAAAACAAAATATGTGAGTATGTGTGTGTTTTCTAGTGTATATAGCTACAGTACAGTTTCTAAAAATAATTTTGTTGGATCATCAAATTATGTAAGACGTTTAAACTGGTTGCTGGAATGCTTAATTTTTCCAGCATTAATTATTATTTCATACAGATAGACGCAAGTCACAGATTCTAAATACGCGACAACCAATCAGAAGCTTCATTAATGCTATTTCACGCTTTTTATTTAGTTGTCGCATTTGCAATCTACGCTCTACGTTTTGCATCTTACTGATTTTACTCATTTCATGCCTTTACTGTCTTCTCGACTTGTGTGAACCTAGGACCTGACTTTTAAAAAATTAATTTTTTTATAAAAAACATTAGCATTTTTCCAGCATTAATTATTATTCCATATAAGATAGGCGCAAGTCACATTCCAAATACGCGACAACCAATCAGAAGTTTCATTGATGTTATTCCGCGCTTTTTATTTAGCTGTCGCATTTGCAATCTACGTTTTGTAGCTTATGCATTTTACTCATGTAGTTGTTTGTAATAACAATAATTTCGTTTGTAGTTTAATAGAATAAAGAACATTAAAATTAACAAAAAATGATTTGCATCCGACATTAAGATATCTTAAATTTTCTTGCGGGATTCGATTCAGAATCGTTTGTAGTTATTTTGCTTTCGTTTGTAGTTGAACCATTCGCGCGGTATAATTATTTAAACAATTTAGTAATAACGAATTATCTCGCGAACAGTTCAACTACAAACGAAAGCAAAATCACTATAAACAACTAAAAACGATTTTGAATCGAATACCAAAAGAAAATTCAAGATATCTCAATGTCGAGTGCAAGTCATTTTTTAAATTTTAATATTTTTTATTCTATTAAACAACAAACAAAATTATTGTTACTACAAACAACTACAAATAAAATGCTAACGTTTTCCATAAAGAAAAATTAATTTTTTAAAATTCGAGTGCTAGTTTACACAGGTATCTTCTCGTGCTCATTAATATTTTAATGATTTAACAAAAAAAAAAATTAGATCTGAATCTAATAAAATTTTCAGGTATCTCAGAAAAATCTTTCCGTGTTTCAGTTCTTTCAATGTACATACTTGCTTAATTGATTTCCAAAGTAAATATTTATTTATATTGCAAGAATATTCTTAATTGTATTTTCTCTTATTCTTTATTATATTTCTCCCTCATAAATTTAAGCATTAGTCAAGAAATTCCAGAAATTTTATTACGTCTGTCACGTTATTATATGCATACAAAAAAAAACCAGTGGAAATTTTGTTTTATCCACCCATTTGTTTCTATATGCATGTTATAATGCATTTATGCATTTATATGCATTTATAATAATTGTGTAGAATGCTTAAGCAAGATGACTAAAAAAATGTTGACATTTTAGAAGCCAGACAAGCATCCTGCATAATTATTTTAATGAATAATTTAAAAGCTATTTTTTGCTTTGCATCAAATAAAATTTGTTAATATTGTAGTACAATCTTTTCGTGCCTATTTTTCTTGTATATGATTATTTCTTAGCGTAAGAATCAATTTAACGTGAAGTATAATACATAAAATTAGCTTTTTGTAGCTGAACTCTCTCTCCCTGATCTCATCTCTTTTCGTTTTCTCTCCAACGTTCAATTATGCATCCGTCTCATTTTTGCACGCGCAGAAAGTGCAGCGTGCAAAGTAAAAGAAAATGTACAGCTGCGCAAAGAATATGCTTTGCTGATTGTATAAACTGCAGACTGATTCGGTAATTCCCCACGACAGTTTCGTTATCGTTATAACCTGCAGGTATAATATATGATTAAAAAAAACAACTTTAAGATAATTTTATCACGTAGAACCGGATTTCGCAAATGCCTAAAAGAGGCTCATTTAAATTTAAAAGAAAAATTACTATTCATGAAGAATGTAATGATTAATTAAATAAAATCATTATTTAAATCAATTTTCAACAAAAAATTATAAATAACCACACTGTGTATAAATAAAAATATCCAAATCTAACAATTTAAACTATTTTTTTAAGTAAAAAGAAGTAATCAACAATTTTAATTTTTTTAAAATATCTACTTTCTAATCGTTTAATGAATATATTGGAAAGTTTTTATAAGAAATCTTAGATATATAAGTTATAACGAAAAAAGAACTTAAAGATTCAGGAAAATCTCATCGTGCCTCATATGCATCAATAACCTATAATTAATTTAATTTTTCTTACAAAAATAATCAGCAATCGACTTTCAATTAAAAAAAAATTAATAAATACTAGTTCCAAATATTACTAATTCTAGAAATAAACACCAGTAACAAAATACTGGTACCAAAAAATAGAAATTTATTTCAGGATTTTTATTTGACGATAGAGCTACCTTAAGAGTTACAGAATAAACCTGCTGGACTTTAACACGCGTTCAAATTCTAACGCGCGCATGCGTACGAGCGACGCGCTTCCGTAGTCAACGCAGCCTCTAAAGACGCGCAGGAATTCTACTTGCTTTTCATCCGCTCTTGTCGCGGGAAAAAGTTCAGAGGAAAAACACCGTGCACCCATGAATTTCAGCATGGTCGCGCACGATTTTTTTTTTTCATTTGATCCGATCCCCGTGGAACCGTCGTTCATTTGACATCGCGGTACTCGACTAGCAGACGATCCATACGGCGTCTGCTGGGACCAGCTGACAGACGTATGCCGGAGCAGCCGGAGCAGCCGGAGCAAATAGCCGTTACACGTGTCCGCGGATTTTACGTGTGATGAATTAAATCTCGGCGCTTCTTTTCGCAGGAGCGAATGTCACACGCTTTCGCGATTGTCTTCGCGAAAACCCGAGGAACCTTGAGGTGTCTTAACCTATCACCTGACCTACATGTTATGTAATTTATCATAGATCTCGTATCATAGAGTACCCTGTCGAATCTCAGATGAAGCACTTCTCTCGGGAGAGATAGAGAGAGAAAACAATTTCGAGACGGTTCACCCAATTTACTCCAGCCGTCTCGATCACCTGTCGGAGCCTCGAGTTTCGGAGCGCGCGCGAAATGGGTTAGGTGGTGCCGTATGCCAGCGGGCGTAGGTTAGGTCACACCGGGAGACAGGCGGAAAATCGCGGAAAATTGAATGGGACAGCGAGTTTTCACGGACGCGACGCGTCCCGGACGGCGTGACGGTGAAGGGGGGTCCGGGGGCGCGGGACAATTCGAAGCCCAAACGTACCTGGCAATGCTGCAGCAGCGACGTGTCGCCCGTCATCCGGGTGATCACCGGCCGCGATTTCACACATGCCGTGGTCGAAACTCTCCTCCGCAATTGGGCGAAATGTCCGAACTGGCACAGTCTCTCGACACGAGCACAAAGCCTACTCGATCCTATACATGCCATCGCGGGGACCGTAGTGAGGAGGCTCACCACTGTCCGAGTGGCTCGTACCTCGCGCGCGGCTCGATCCCATCCACTCGATCCCACCAGCGGCACTCTTCGAAAAATCACACCCCCCCACGCGACTCGGCGTCGTCGTTCCTTCTCGCCGCCGCGGTCGCGGTGCACGCGGCGGTCTCTATTCGAGAACGAGAGCAGCGATTTCGTCGTGGCATTAGAGTTCGGACGATGGCTTCCTCGCCTATACGTGCCTTTTGCCAGTCGCACTCACTGCGAGCCGCATGCGCGCGTAGAAGACGTCGCCTTAAATGATACGCCTCATTCAAAATGAAAGAGTCACATTCTCGACAGTTTTATGGACCACTGAAATCGATTACGCAACAGTGTATAAGGGCCTAGGCAATGCCTAAATGCCCAGGCAATGGGCAATAGGAAATATGAAAGAGAGAAAGAGAGAAGATTCTTTCTCTCTTTCATTATTTGTTCCTATTGCCTGCTGCCTGGCATTGTGATGACCTTAACATTAATTTCGTGACTTATTTTCACCCTTGTATTATTATTATTATTAAAGAGAGAGGATATATAATATGTACATAATATATTTACAATTCGACAGTATTCGATTTAAAACTGCGGTATTTCTGCCGTTACCAACCGATTCGATTGTCCATGCAAATTATGGAAAAATAAAGTTTTACAAATAATATATGACAATATCATTGTATTGTAAACATGTACTTACGCTTATTTATAAATCAGAAATAATCAATCATGAATTAATGCTTTTATGAGCAATTAAATTAATTATTTGTAATAGATATTTGTATCGGCAATCGAGAAGTTAACATTGACAGTTGATAATATCAATGTTCTTCTATTATTCACATATTATTTGGGTGCCGGTACACGGAAAAAAGTTTGGCACTACTGCTGCATCATAGGTGGTAGTGCAGCGCCACCTCGCATTTAGGACTACAGAGTGCCAGTTTTGGGTAACTGGCAGCACTAAGCGCCGGGAGAACTGTTCTCCCCACCCTGATGGGGCAACCACTGCACTTTAAGGTTAGGAATGCTGCGGTGCGAGATTGGGACAGCAGGGCTCCCGATTGGGACAGCAGGGCTCCCAAACTGAGAGAACTGCCGTGCCAAAGAGAAGTACAACAGCGCACTCTCATTTCGTACAGCTGTTACACTAGTTGGTGCTACTGTAGTGCCAAACTTTTTTCCGTGTAGTGTTGTTTCAGATATCAAACTTGAAAGAGCTGTAGCAAGAGCAGCAAAAGGCAGGAGACGCAATGAATAGGTTAAGTTTAGTTTTTCAAAAATTTGAACAAGTAGTTCAAACGATTTTTGGCCGCGGTTTTCCTCCAGGTAACTGAAAATTAATACATACAAACATATTTTTTATTAAACTTTAAATTAATATGAATAGCACAAGTGACTATTTACATTTCTTTTGTGTGCCCTAACCTCAATCGAGGGATCGCGTAAAATAATCGACTTTGTGCGCAGATAATATCGAAAGATTTTAAGTAAACTTTATTGTAAAACTTAAAGAATTTTTAAATATCTTCCGTTGTAGGATCATTATGTGCAGTCGATTACAATGGTTTTCTGAACGAACCAAAACCGACAAGTTTCGGTAATCGCTCCTTAAAAGAAATTTTCGAAAACAGCATTTTATGGGCGGTTCCAAAACATCGTCGCAGTCTGGAAATCAGATACAAAAGGAGATTTGGAGTAGAGAAATACGTTTGGAAACCACCTGTTGCAAAAACAAATATATTAATGTGTCCAAATTGTGGTCACAATTACGAAGCTGGCCGTCTATGCGGTAAATTTTATATAAGACAATATATATTAAGAAAGATATAAAAAGCAGTTTAGATTACATTCTTGCATATCATAATAAATAAAAAGCTCATGACTTTATATCTGTGTTTGTTATGCAGGACATTGTTATGAAAAAGTAAAGTTAGAGACTAAAGAAATGCAGGACGTCATTCAAAAAGAACTAGGTCTAAGTCCAGTAGAAGAAAACGTAATTGTATTATATGATGGAGAAAAAGACTCTAAAACAGATGAATTTTGGAAGGTATTAAAAATTTATTGTGTCAATAGATATAATTGCTTTGTTTATATAGATATGGATTTAATATCTGCCTTTAATTTCAGAATCAAAGGATAGTCGAGATGCCAAAGAAAAGACCTTCATGGTTTCACCAAAATTTACTGCAGCCAACAACACAGGAGCCATCAGATAAAAAGGAGGTTAAACCTACCCATCTTGCATAAAGTACACTGGGCATCAGGATTTAATTTTTTGTAGATAAAAGTTGGGACACACCCATTAATGAGTAAATATACAGAATTTTTAAAGATTAAAAATATTACCTTTATTATCTAAATATTTAATATACTTACAACTAATATCTAGATGCGATAAGAGATTTTGTGATTGCATTTATCAATATAAAAATAAATACTTTTGCAACACACAATATTGTCTCAGTTAAAAATTTATACTATATAGTGGGCATGTGTGTGAGGTTTCTCTTTCAGTATTTTGTATTTTCAATTATCAAAATTTTCTTGTACATATTGGAATCTGAAGAAAATTTTGTGTGTAAAAATTCACGTTTTTATAACAAAATTAATGTACAAGCTCGAAATCCTCTGTCGACTTGTCTTCCTTAGAAAAATGATTCACGACATGTTCGTGGAATTCCTCAAACGTGGATAGAGATTTCCGATACATAATTCCGCATAACGGGCATATATTACTATCTATTATATCCATGTTATCGTTCACAACAGGATACTTTTCCATAGAAATACTAGGACTCGTTAGACTAGTCTGCGTAGCCCCATGCTCTTTGAAATTATTATCAGAGTCGAATTGCGTACCTGTTTGGCACATTTTTTTATTTACGTTCTTTCGACAATTATTGCATACTGCTCCTGTAAATATTTGTTTTAAAAAATTACAGATTTTTAAAAACTACAATTTAAGCTGTAACTGGAGCTAGCATAATCGATTCAATAATAAATAAATTTTAATTATAACTGAGAGACTTACCTTTCCTCATTTGTTTAATATTCTGCAAAGCCCTTCTTAACCTAGTTTGCTGCCCGAGTAAGGCATCTTTAGTTTGAGACAATCTAATCTCGTGTTGCTTCAGTTGCTCTAGTGAATCTGTGTCAGAATCTTCTGGATACGTAAAACCAACATTTTGTAAATTTAATTCGGGATTATTGTGTAACTCCATCATCTGTGTGAAACAGATATTACATAAAGATGTTAAACGATATTATTACAATATTTATACTTTACCTCTGCACACTGCTGCTCGAGGTCGGACTTTTCTAGCATAATGCTATTTATTAGTCGAAGGGATATTTCCTCCAAGCTTTGTTCTCGTTCACCTATGACAAGGAAAATTTGTTAATTGTAACAAAAAGTATCGTTTATATTTCAAAACGATACCAACCATCTGTAGTTAGTAAGTATGTCTTATTAGGATCCTGTTTGTCTGATGCATTGCAAAAGTTGTATGAAATAATGTCAGATGGCTGTGTGGCAGGATGTTGCTTGAGTGTGTCTGAGATCTTTGTCAAGTGGCTGCCCAAGGATTTGTTAGTTTTTGTCAACCTCGTTAACCTGTTCCATAATTGACGGTTCTCCCCAGCCACCATGAAAATATGATGGGACAATTGAGACTTTTGCTTTGTAAGTTCCTCTACCTTTTCCTGCACCACAAATACATTACTTATATCAGAAGTTTGTATTTTATTTTTATATCTCTCATTTTATTTTACTGAAGGAATGCATAAAAAACTCACTATAATTATTCTTTTACCATATTGTTTCTTAAAATATCAGGATCAACAAAGTTAAAATTTGAAAAAATAATGGGCCACCTGAGATGCTTATATTGAAACTTATATTCTATTATATTTTTTGTTCTTCATTGTGTGGCTAAGCAGGCAAAAAAACAAACAAGTGGCATTATTGAATAAAAAAGGCTGATATTTTTAATTTTATAATTCATAAGATATTCCTCTTACAATCTACATTGTACCTTAAATACAGTAAGAGGTAAGAATTTATAAGGAGAAGGTTTTCATTCAAGGTCTTCTTCGTTAGTTAACTTGACTTGACGAACCTGTAGGATCTGCAGTGTGGACCTGTCACTCTTATCGACTTTGACAATAGGTGCTGTCACGTCCCTGCCGCATTCGAGCCTGAGACACATGTTCTCCTCCTCTACCGCCGCTAATCGCATCTGCAGCTGCTGGCAACGTTCCTTCATGGTCTTGAAGGCGACCAACAGTGCGCAGTATGATCCGAAGGTATCGTTCTCCGGAACCTCGACGTCGTTCATCACGTGCGACATTCAACGTCAGAATTCAAGATATGAATTCGAGCGTGACAGATTTGACGTCGTGGAATTGCGTCTCACGCTACACGGCGAATTCTGTCGCCTGTCTTGCTGAAGATAAGCTCACTCGTCGTCGTAAATACGAGGTTAGCTAACCTTTACATTTTGTCTGCGAAGTCACGAGCACGCATTGGATACGCTCACGCAGGTCTTGACGAAAAACAATCGTATTTGCCCGGTGTCACTCCACGTTAACATTTGTAGAAGCCATCGCGTTATGGTGGAATAACGTGACATCGGTGATTCCCCATTTTCCGTTAACTTACTCCAACTTGCTCCAGCAATAACATCGTAGGTGGGAGAAAAGAAAAAAAAAATTGCATAAGGTCTGTTCTTTTTTAGAACTGAATTTCTTGTATATTTCTTTTTTTTTTGTTCTTTTCATTGCGAAGAGAAAAAAGAAAGTATAGCTGCATGTGCGAGATGAAGAACGTATCTAATGAAACCTAGGAGTACCTTTAATTAATTCTGATTTCCTTCTGTGTACTTTTCTAATTCTTGTAAATGTGCCCTTAGTATCTAGCTTTTGATATGAACTTTTATTTATTTTTACGTAGATATTCGTGGTACATTATCTTTTAATAACTTTTTTTTTGTATTCTTATACTAACTATATATACTTAATTTTTACATCTTTTTACTATTTATCCCAGACAGCACACAATGTTTTTATAAAATAATTTACAAAATATTTATAATATTTATTTGAATATTTTATAAATATTTACCCAAATATGTTATAAATATTTTTGTGGCCTTAGATTTGACAGATCATAAAGATTTATCATAAATATTTATGAAATATTTATAAATATTTAAAAACTATTACTATAAATCATTATTTTTTATTTACCATAAATATTGTATAAAATAATATTTAGTCTATATTTAGTAATATGTTGAATAAATATTTTTCCTTCATGTATATAAAATATATGTATAAAATATTTATATATATGTAAAAAAATAGAAATAATATATTTATAAATATTATTTATCATAAATTTATGCACATATTGTGTGCTGTCTGGGCCCAGATAGCAAAAAATATTTATGAAATATTTATAAAATATTTATAAGAAGGAAAAATATTTATATGAAATATTTTGTACATATTTTTATGTCCGAGTTTGTCAGGTATAAAAAAAATTATGATAAAAATTTATGAAAATATTTAAAACAAATATTTATACCATTATTATCAAAGAATATAAAAAATATGTCAAGTTTATATACCATAAATATTTAATTTTCAGTATATTTTAAAAATATATTCTATAATATATATTGTTGATAATAATTTTTGTATCATTTCTAAATGGTTTATGAAAAATAATTATATAATCTTTAAAAAATATTTTTTGAAAATAAATGTGTAAAATATTTATAAATAAAATATTTATGATAATATTTTGTGCTATCTGGAACATTTATATTTTATTATATTTTTTTCATGTACTTTTATATTCAATTTGCATGCAACTGGAGTCATAAGTATATTTTTTATATTTTACGACTCCATTTGTATACTGATATAAATATATATAATTAGTTGTAAAATAAAATTTTATATTTTGACTCACTCACACACACACACACACACACACACACACACACACACACACACACACACACACACACACACACATGCAAAGAGAAAGTCGTAAAATAATGTCCAAGTCCACGCTTCTGCTTCGCATTAGACTTTGACCAACTTTGACCACCTGTACAACGTACGTTTGCTCCTGTTCACTTTACTACTTTCTTACCTGGCTAAGAATTAGGATTCTCATCATATGGACGCGTAAGTATGTTATTAAAATAATTCTAAACACGCCCACTAGATGATACATATGATATGAACTGCAAGCGGATCTAAATTATTTCAATCGGTTGGTCCAAAGTCCATGACATAATTGGCGACAATTTATAGCAATATATTTAGTTGAGATGCGGGACTGTCATCACGCAGATCATTCAATGCGCGTGCACTGATTTAGGTTGGCTATTTGTGTTATGTGTGTACGTGTGCCTGATGCACCTGCATAATCTAATACATGAGCGAGTGTGACACATGGCTGGGATATTCTTGAAACTTGACATTAAGCAGAGAACGTGAGGCATCTTAACGAAGCGAGAGGAGTGAGCTTTATTGACTACATGATAACGTTTATTTCACGATCATCTTTTGTTATCAGCGATATCGTTCGCCTTCGAAATGTCAATAATACCTGTTAATCTTTGTTCTGTAGCGGTACAGTGGTATCAGGCCCGAGTTCTCTAGAGAAACCAGTTATGTACAAGACGCTCTCCAATGTGTCCAAGTATACAGTAAGTGCATACATCTGTATATTTTGTATAGAAAGTGGAGAAAAGAAACTCAGTAAAATGATTGAATCAACAGGTCTACAATGGACTGCGTAGGACATCGCCCGTTCTTCGCGCGGTACCTATAACGACGTTAAATCTAAATAAGCAACCGATCCCGAAACAACCTGTACCTGATCTCAAGCAAACCGCAGAACGTTACTTGAAGTACGTGTCCTTGTACCTTTTTAAGTTCAAGTGTCATTATTCATAATTTATTAATGATATTACAGATCCTTAAAGCCGTTGTTGACTGACAAGGAATATAAAAATACAGAGAGCATTGTTAGTGATTTTATAAGCCACACAGGTGCAGGACCTAAATTACATGCAAAATTGCTTGAAAGATATCAAAACACTGATAACTGGGTGCTTATCATATCTTTATCTGTCTATCATATTTTTTTAAAATTAATATATCAGTTCAGGGAATGAACAAATTAACATTTGGTCATTTTAGATGAAAGAATGGTGGCTGGAAACTGCATATCTAGGATACCGTATGCCTGTGATCGTGCATTCCAGCCCTGGAAATGTTGGACCACCAATTACTTTCCAGCGACCAGATGACATATATGTGTATGCAGCGCGTCTCATTGCTGCAGTGTGTGATTACAATGAGATGGTCAAGAGGTGAGTTTTATGCAGTTTTCAGTGTTTTTTATGCTCCTTGTGATACATTCGTTTGATAAATGACAGTGGAAAGATGAAACAAGAAATGGCTCGTAATGATCCACTCGACATGCAGCCTTATGCCTTAATACTCGGCACGCACAGGCAGCCCAACGAAAAAGTCGACAAATTGTTGCACACAGATGAGGCAAAACACATAATAATTATAAGCAATAATAATGTAAGTGTAATTAACCCGATGAAAACAATGTGGCATATACATTTTGTTTATATTACAGTTCTTTAAACTTTTCGTTGTTGATCAAAGTGGCATTTTAAGCGAGGGCAAACTTGTGGCTGCCATGAAAGATATCGCGGATCGCTCATGCACCCAGGGAAAGCCTGTAGGAATTTTAACTGGGAACGATCGAGACACTTGGGCAAAGGATTACAGCTTACTTTTAGGTTTATTTTAGTCTTTGTCTTTTTTTCTGTTCCTTTTACCTTCGCAATTTAAGTTTCTTGCCTTTTCGAACGTGCACGATTTTTTGGTGTAATTTCTAATCATTATCTGTCTCAAATCATTATTATTGTACTTTCAGAACTGGGTAATAATAGGAATATAATCAAGGATATAGAAACTTCTTTGTTTGTATTATGTCTGGATAAGGATATACCCAAGGATGCTTTTAAGGAAAAAAATAACGCCTCTGTCAGAGCGATTCAAACTATGACAGGCTATAATAGCTCTGTAAATGCCGGTAATAGGTGGCACGACAAGACTGTGCAGGTAAAACTACATTTAATCAGCATCTATTATAAATAAATTTAATATATCAAACGATTTCAAATAGATAAAAATCTTGTGAAGCCAAGATGAACAAGGAATATATCTTTACAGTTTATAGTATCTGCCGACGGTTATATCGGCATGGAATATGAACACAGTCCATGCGAAGGAGTTCCAGTTGCTGTCCTTCACGATTACGTATTAAAATATATGTAAATAATAATAATAATAATAATAATAATAATAATAATAATAATAATAATAATAATAATAATAATAATAATAATAATAATAATAATAATAATGCCATCGTAGTGAAGCGCAAATAAAAATTTGTATGTATTTTCAGAGCAGCAAAAGAAAACGCGAGGGATGTAAAGTTTATGGATTTTCCGAGACCAGAACTTTTGAAGTTCGAGACTAATGACACTATAGATTGTGCAATCGATATAGCTACTGATGTGGTAGACAAGTAAGTTAATCATACTCCCTTTACTGTAGTACAAATTATGTCATTACTGTAGAAAATACACGTGTGATCTCTTAGGCTTTCAGATGACGTAGACATGGAATGTTTTACATTCGACAAATTCGGTGCGGACGCCATAAAAACGATTAAACTGAGTCCTGACAGTTTTATTCAGATCGCGATGCAAGTAACATTCTATAATTTACAAAGAAAGGCCTCGGCTCATTACGAAAGTGCGGGATTACGAAGATTCATAAACGCCAGAACCGAATGCATTAGGTCTACCAGCACCGAGTCGGTCGAGTTCGCGAAAGCTATGCTTCCCGAGAAACACAAGAGCAAGCAACAAAAAAAGGAATTGATGATCAAAGCAATAAACGCTCATAAAGAATACGCCGCACAGGTGAGGCATACATTATAATTATAATTACAGTAAGGATTATAATACTGTAATTATAATACATCTTTAATTATTATGTCTCTTGATAAAATCAAATGTGCATTTCAACTTAACGTCTCTTTTTGCTCCAGGCTGCGACTGGTCAAGGTGTCGATCGGCATCTGTTTGGCTTAAAAATGATAGCAAAAAGCGAAGGAATGGAGCTCCCAGAATTGTACAAAGATATTGGTTATACTAAAAGTACATATTTCAATTTAACGTCAAGTCAGGTAATTCAAAGTTTGGCTTCTAAAGAATTTCCTTGGCGGAAATAAAATGTGAAAATATTTTAATGAAAAGATAAATGCACTAATCGACATTTCTCTTATTTAAAGGTGCCTTATAAAACAGAGTCTTTTATGTGTTATGGACCGGTAGTTCCGGATGGTTATGCTTGCTGCTACAATCCACGACCGAAGGATATTTTATTTGCTTGTTCATCGTTTAAATCATGTAGTGAGACCAATACGAGAGACTTTGCTCGTATTTTACGGCAGACACTAAGCGACATGCGAGACATAGGAAGTGAATGAAAATATAGAAATTCCATTTTTGTTACGACGGAAGATTTGCCAATTTGATATTTTTATACTTGCGATAGCAAGTAAAAATAAACATGCTCAAATCAAGCGGATTTGTTTTGTATAAACTTTATTACGAAATATATACTAAAGATCCAAAACACTGCAGAATGTACCATCTTCTTGACTTGGTGCTCTATATATGTTACAATTGTATTTTGTCATACAATAAACATATAACGTTAAATATATAACGTTAATCTCAATGGAATCACTTAAAAATTTTTCAATATATAAATATAAAAATGATCAAAAAGACATTATGCGCATTTGGCAGGTATTATGTTACAAAATATATCACAGTTCTGTTCTGGTTCTGGGAGGATAACCCCAGAAGAATGTTGGATAGCCCCTGACTTCCCTTTCTCTGGCTACAAAAGCGGTGAAAGAAGAAATGCAATTTCCTATAAAATAGTTAGACCTTCCAAGAATCGCTAGATCCAAATGTGGGGATACCGGCGGTTTCTGCCGGAACACTGATATCTACATAAGGACGATAACATTATTACTTCGTGACACGATGGCGATATGATGAATATATGAGCTTACCTTCATACGCGACAGGGCTTCTCCAAGTTTGTCCAACATGTAATCATTGTCGGATGCTACAAATACAGACTTGACATCGTTGCCGTTGCGAATAACACGCTTCAGCTGAGTTATTATTACATCGAATGATGGAAGGCACATCGACAGAGTCGCTTTGCCACGCTCATTTTGATAACCAAGACACTGGGGAGCAGCGAAAAGATCCGGCGCAGATGGTATATGTTCGCAGGCGCGCTCCTGAAAAGCAAACGCAAAATATATTTTATGAATATTTTTTAATAAATTATTTATTAAATTAAGAAAATACTAGTTTGTATGAATTTTATATACATTTGTATACATTCAAGTTTGAAGAATTAAATAATCTATGTAAAGACAACACACAAAATGTGTACTAAGATACAGCTCTGATCGGTTGATGCCTTCTCAATTTAAATTGTATATTCACACATCTAATATTATATTGTCATCTAACATCTAATATTAACAATTTTTTATATTTTTATTTAGAAATCATTATTCTTGATAGAATGTTAATAAAATATTTTCCATATAAAAATATCTTCACCAAATGCCACATACCCAGTCGATTCCGTTTCGCAAATGTATACCGACAAATGCGCCCCTTGGCAATTTTTCCTTTATGAAAGTCTTTGCTTTATTCAGGATGTCGTTGTTCCACTTGAGGCACTTCTGCAGAGGCTTGTACACAAGCTGAACCGGGAAACTAGCGGGTGCGCCTGTAAAAGCTAGTACCGGCCAAGTTTCAGGTGGATAATGCTGCTGCCATTGTTGTTGTCTCGTTTGAGCGTAATACACATCGTAATAATGAAGCGGTTTATAAAATTCTGATTTAACAAAATCTATATTATATGTGTCCCAGAATGGACCAAACGGATTCCCTTGTTTTGCGTTGCAGGACGTCCCATTGCTCCCTATGCGGGCCTCATAACAGAAAGCTGAGGAAGAAAATGGATTTATCTCATTCCAAAAAATTGACATTAAAACTTGCTTATCTTACTTAATGAAAGACTCGACAGTAGAGCTTACATATTCTCTTTTCAGGTGGCCATTTCCTCGGCGCAACGTCCCTCATGAAATCCTCCATCAATATTGCTCTATGGCAACTTTGTACTTGGGAAACATTAAAATAGGTATCAAATGGTATTTGTATCTGAGAACAGAATTATAGATATTAGATACGTAATTGTGAATTTCGTAGATACGTAAAATCTGCGCTTACAGATCTTGTCTCTCCCGTACGATACTCGACCCACGGCGGTAGCACTAGCGTGCGATTCAAGGCCTGGGCGAATCCGAGGACTCCCAGGAAGTGATCCGCCTGATTACCGAAGCGTCCTGAAATGAAACCGCCAAGATTATTGTCAATGTTGTTATCATGGAATAATGTCGTACATGTGATAAAAATCGAGATCTTACCCATGCAGGGACAATAAACGATATAGCCATTCACGTCAATCTCAACGTTCTGGCTAAGTGCGGCGTAAAAATGTGTCAAAAGTAACGTGAAAATCGATATCCTCAGCATCGCAATGTGTCACGAAGTTTCCCAATATTTGTTTGTAAGAATGGTGTAATATATTCGCGAATTCCTGTAAAATACGTTTGAATTAGACGTTTACTACAAACAACTTTTGCGCGATCTGACGCATGAGGTTAAGTCTACAATGAGTCGTGAGACAGCTGATTCTAGTTTTCCGGTTTCCATGGAGACGCACGTCGCTCAGAAAAATACGTAAAGAATTCGCTTCGCGATTTACAAATTAGAAATAAATTTCTCAAAAATAAAATCGATATTTATATTAAAATTCACACAGATTTACTTCTGCGTAAATATATTTTTTTATTAAGAGCAAATTAATGCTTACAGAATCATAACATTTTGAGCACATTAAATTTTCTAAACAAGCTTTCATCACATTAAATATCATTCTTAACAAATCGTACCAATTTTTTTAAATAACTCCAGATCACATCATCAAATATTATGATTTATATCATTCCTAACAAAATATAAAGATATTGCTTCTTCATAATGACTATAACATGAAATTCTACAAACTAAAGAAATGCATCCAAAAGCGATAAAAGTATTAAGAATAAAGGGGAGCGAAGGGCTGTAATAATGTACAATTTTATAATAAATACTGGGAAAAGTGTGGTAAAGTAGTCCACAATAACAATATTTATTATGTATATAATTTTCATTGCGGCACTGCTGGTGGTGGGTCATTGTCATCAACAGGGGCTCCTCTGTAATTTGGGACGATGATCGGTTCAGAACATTTTGGAACCATTGGTGTAAATGGTAGCAGAGAACCAAAGAAAACATGTTGGATAACAGGAAATTTTGACAATACCTGGAAAATAAAAACGATAGAAGCAACAATTCTTTTTTTTGTAACACGTATTGATTCTGATTACCTCCACTTGATACATTTTGACAAGACCGCTGTTCACTTTCGACCACGAAGATACCGCACTAACATTCCATAACTGATTTGAATGTTCGGCGAATGGTCCTATTTTTACCTAATAAAACGTAATTATTATATTTAAAAGATCCTTAATCTTTTAAAATCGTAAATTCATGCGAATAAGAGCAGACAAATTTCATCATATTTTTGCAAATTTGAACAACGTACCTTTAAAATAAATTCGATGCAGCCAAGAAACATATACTTCTTGCTGTAAGATTCCACGATACCTTGGTCTACAAAGTGACGTGGTTCTATTCGTGGATGTCCTAAAACATTAAATTGTATTAAGATAAATATCATGAATTCTATAAGCAAAAAAACTTTTCTTGAATCACATTGTATTATATCAGTAAAAATGTATGAAAAGTATATTCATATAAGTACACAAAAATTAATACCAGTAAGCTGAGCACTTCCCCATATAAAGGGCACAAATTGATAATCATCCAAGCTCCAAACGCCATGACTACCTGCTGGCTCCATGCGATACGTCAACTGAAGTCTGCGTGCCAATTCTAGGTACCTTTATAAATCGAGAAAATAAATAATTTAACTGTGACTAAATAAGTAATTATAAAAAATATCAGAATAACTATGTAATAAACTAAATCAAATTTATAAAAATTAAAATACCTATTAAATACTTTTATTACAGTAGCAATCTTATCACTTTCTTCAAACACGCCTATTTTGAACATGCAGCAGAGAAACATGAGAAAAGCCATTTCATGACCTGTTCCATAATCAATACGAGTTGGATTCCCAAAACTTTCATATAAATACTCCACTATCTCTGGAATTGCGCGATGCAAATCTTCTGGCAACACTTGTTTCAATTCCTCTGCAGCATTCTGTAACGGTAAAACTAATTATAATTTTTAAAATTAAAATTGTATAGCTTTCCATTACTCTTATGAGTAATTTTATATTTTTAAATACAACTCCAATATGACATACCTGCTGCAGTCTCTCATGCCATGTGCGAAACGATTTATTGCCAAATCGCTGCGGTTGTTCAGTAGGTGGAATTTCTGTTATCCATGCATCAAATTTGTTTAACATCTGTACAACACTGCCTATTGCAGGTGACTGTGGACATTCTGCATCCAAAGCGTGTCCCTGAACAGCATCGTTTAAGGCTAAAATAAACCCCAAGTATTCCTGTAAACAATATTTTATGTAAAAAGTATTACTTTTTATTTATATAAATATTATAAATGTATATATTATATAAAGTGCTGGACAAATATAATGACACTATATAGTTACAGTTATTGACCTATTTCTCTTAAAAAAAATGGCAGAAAAATATTAAATTCTTAAAATTTTTTAATTTTATTTTTATATATAATTATGTTATAAGAAATAATATAAATAAATAAAAAATATAATTATAAATATTTTTTGTAAATGCTTTATCCTTGAGCAAAATTATTGGCGTAATCAATATATTACATATTCATATAATAATATAATCTATCCTCTATTATTAAACAAAAAGAGATATGAGAAGTTTTAATGTTAATTTTGATTGAACTACAAGAAATATGTAATAATGATAACTACAAAAATAAAATCTTTACTTTTAAATAAAGAGTTATAAAAATATATAAAATTTTTTACAGAAATAATCACTTTGTTATTCTTTTCTTCAAAAATACTTATTTTGTGATAACAGCCACATGCACTGTCCCAATAATTTTGTCCACACTATATGTATACATAACAGAATACATTCTATGGTCAGCAGTTAAAATAAATACAAGATAGTAATGAAAAATAAACAACTAGAGAAAATATCTTACATAGTAAGCTTCTGATCTTTTCCAAAGTGCCAAATCATTTTGTGTCTTGACGCGCTTTTTTGGAACGACAAATTCATGTGGCTTGGCTGAAACGACATATTGAAGCGCAATCTTTATAAATGTCAATCAATTATCAGACATATACCATAAGATACATACGTGACATATGTGTTCCTGTCAAAGGAAATTTTGGCGTTGACATGATGAACGCTTGAGGATTTGACTACGATATCAATGGGCTCCGTTAAGGCAACACAATGGTATTTTTAACAACTGACAGCATTTTAGTTAGACGCGACGATTAAACGCAATTAGATGACTCGATCATCCGTTATCGCTAATTCTATCCCGGATAGGAGGAATGCGATGAAACCTAACCTAATAATGAAGCGTTTTCTTCGCAGCGCCGCGATAAGAGACACTTTCGGGCAACGGTAGCGCGTAAATTGCCATGTAAATTATTTCATATATGACGTATGTAAATAAATTATAGACAGAGGTAATAATTAATGACACTCATGACCTTCTAACGAAATCGTTCGATTGTCAATCTCTCACCTCGCTTAAGCACGACTTGAAAAAATGTCATGCGCACACGCCAAAAAAGCTGCTATTTGAAATTCGTGTGCCAGACCTTACGAAATTTTATTTAAGGCCGGTTCCCCACGGGCTCAGAAAACGGAATCGGAACGAGCGGATCACCAATCAGCGGGATCGTTTTGACGGAATTAGTAAAACGGTTCTATCAGAAAGATCCCGTGATTGGTGATCCGCCTTTCCGATTCCGTTTTCCGAGGCCCATACGAACACTGCGCCACTGCGCACAGGTGCTAGGGAAGAAACTAGTTACGCAGGTTAGAAAAGAGGAACTATATGTTTTTGCGTATATTTTGTTTATCGCAAAAAGGATAGAAAGTTTGACAAACGTTTCCAATGTGGCATCGAGAAATTTCTTGCTTGTCTTTTGTTAGTTTGAGTTAATTAATAAAAATATTATATTTTTTATTATTACGTAACAGTAAGTTTGAACATAATTTATATTCAATGAAAACACGATGTTACAGAGCGATGGTTATTTTTGCCAGATTCGTTCGTTTTAAGCAAAACCGTGTCGAATGAGCATGATTATATTTATATTTGAGATGAATATATGAACAGGATTTAAATAAGTAGAGCTGTTATATTTAAATAATAGAGAGCATATTTATTTTTTTATAATTGACACGACATACCAAAGAAAGAATACAAAATGGGTAAAAGTTTTTCTAAAGGCAAATAATTTATCTTTGAAGAGACTTCAAAGTTAACGATTAAACAAATTTTTTATAGATAAACAATGTTCTCCAGAAGAAATTGAAAAAAAGCGTTTACAAGCACTGCAGAGAAGACAACAAGCTCAATTGAAAGCCCAAAATGTATCTGCTAATAGTCCAGCTACTCCAGCTCATCAACAAGCTCAATTGAAGATTCAAAATGCTCCTACAAATACACAGACTCATCAACAGACAATATTAAGTGACAGCAGTAATGTTGTCCGACCAAACAAATCAAACTATCGTTTTAATCCTATAGTATCCAAAAATTTTTTCAGTAAAATATTGTCAGTATCAGGAAAATGTTACATGATCAGCGAGGATAGATTTGCATTAGAAGTGCCATTTGTACCTGCAATTATTGAAACATTTAAAACAGTTCCAAGTAGAATATATGGTAATTATCAGTTGATTGATTTAATAATAACGTGTGCAAATATTTATAATATTTATTAACATTTAATTTGTTAGATCCAAAATCTAAAATATGGAATTTCCACATTAACGATTATAACAGCTTATTACAAAAATTGGCACAGACTAAGGACTTGAGAATATTCGTAACAAAGATACCAGAAGCTGTTCTTCAGGTAATTGATAATACAAAATAAAAGTAAATCTAAATATAATCAAATTGTAAAACACTTACTTTTTAGGTATTTAAAAAAAATTTAAAGTCAAACAATAAAACAATATATCAAGAACAAGATTTATCAAAGATTGATGAACAGTTAGTAACTACTTTAATGCCATTTCAACAAGAAGGTGTTTGGCAAGTATTTTTTATGTGCAACTATATGTGTTTTACATATATGTATTTTAATATTTTTCTTTAAATTTATATATTTTAGCTATGGTATATTGAAGAATGGCCGTTGCATGATTGCAGATGATATGGGTTTAGGGAAAACTATACAAGCATTAGGTATAGCGCACTATTTTAAGGAAAGTTGGCCGCTTCTAATTGTAGCGCCTTCATCAGTCAAGTAAGTTCCATGATTGATTTAATAGAAGTCTTCATAAGTGCTTCAAGTACAATACTGAAAGTATTTTATTTAGGTATCAGTGGTCTTCAGCAATTTATGAATTTTTACCAACCGTACCTACACATTACATTCATCATTTTGCAAATACAAAAGACCGCATTGACGATGATAAAATTACCATAATATCGTATGATTTGTTAGTGCGAGCTAAGGATATTTTTGCAAAACATATTTATGGATTTGTTATTTTGGTACGTACGTACGTACGTACGTGTGTGTGTGTGTGTGTGTGTGTGTGTGTGTGTGTGTGTGTGTTGGTGGTTTTGTGTGTGTGTGTGTGTGTGTGTGTGTGTGTGTGTGTGTGTGTGTGTGTGTGTGTGTGTTGGTGGTTTTGTGTGTGTGTGTGTGTGTGTGTGTGTGTGTGTGTGTGTGTGTGTGTGTGTGTGTGTGTGTGTGTGTGTGTGTGATTTTGAATAAGATCAACGTTGCCATTACATTTTGTGAAATTGTAGGACGAGTCTCACTCTTTGAAGAGCAGATCGACCGCGAGATTTCAAGCTGTTCAACAAATATGTTCTTATGCGCGCCATGTTGTACTGCTCACTGGTACTCCGGCTCTTTCGAGACCAAGCGAATTGTATTCCCAAATTTCTCTTATTATGCCACATTTTATGAGGTAATAAAAAAGGTATGAGGTAATAAATATATGCTTCATCTATATAAACATATATTTTAAAAATATTTTGTTGGCAGTTATGAAGATTATGGTGAACGATATTGTGGAGGGGAGAGGTCTGTGTATAGTGGAGAGTTTACAGGTTCCTCAAATATGCAAGAGTTACAGATATTGCTGAAGACCTATTGCATGATACGAAGACTAAAAGCTGACGTTTTACATCAGATGCCATCTAAGATAAGGTCTTAAAAAAAAATATTTTTTTAGGTGTTAAAAATTTTAATAGAACTTTTAACATTTATTTAACTTTCAACATTTTATTAACATTCAACATTTTAGTTATTTTATGTTTTAGGCAGTTAATTATTTTAGATTCAGCCTTAATTAAGGCTGGCACCAAACAAATGAATGAGATGTCGAAAAAAATGGAGAAAACTATGGCGGCTTCCGAGAGGCATAATGCTCTATTGCAATATTACACAGAGTCAAGCTACGCAAGACTGAAGGCAGTCTGGTACATAAATATAGTTATGTTTCTTAATCTATACATTAATCATTTCGGTTTCAATTAATTTAACGTTGGCATTACAGCAATTACGTTTCGAATTTATTTGAAAGCAAGAAAAAATGCCTTTTGTATGCTCATCATCAAGTTGTTTTGGATAGTATTTGCAATCTTGCTGAAGATATGAATATACGGTAAGTTGCTATAATTATCGCCTAGTGTCATGTATTGCAATTGTGATTTACAGGTACGTAAGAATTGACGGTAGAACTACCCCAGAGCAAAGAAAATTCCAGGTCGACCAATTTCAGGAACGGGACGATTGTTTGGCAGCGATTCTGTCAATTACCGCTGTGAACGCGGGCGTTACGTTAACGGCCGCGAATCTTGTAGTCTTCACCGAATTATTCTGGAATCCCGGTGTAATTGATATTTACCATAAAAACTAATCTTAAGATTATTACATATTTAATTAGTCTCACGGTGTTAATGCATGAAACTGTTTTCAGATTTTGCTTCAGGCAGAAGACAGAGTGCACAGAATCGGGCAAAACGACACCGTGACAATCCAGTACTTGGTGGCACAGAACACTGCAGATGATCACATATGGTCATTGATCAAAAAGAAGATAAGAATCCTGAAAGAAGGCGGTCTCAATCAAGATTTTTCAATAGATGACATCGACATCATAAAGAAGGACGATAACAAGCAAAGAAACTTGGCTTCTTTTCTGAACATTTCTTCATCCTCTGAGAAAGGATCTCAATCGCAGCATGATGAGGAATGTGCAACTCCAGGAACGTCTACTTCAAACGATATCAAAGAGTTGCTAGACACGGACGAGGAATGCTTTGATTCTTGTGATTGGGACAACATTATATGATTGTACGATGTTTTCTCACTTTTGCAATAACTTTTTTCCTTTCTTGCTAAGTTAAGAAGTATTTTTTGTACGAAAAAAGATTAAAAAATTCTATGTTACATCAGATTTTATTTTTTTCATTATCCCTGAAAAGCTGTACCAAGAAAGAACTGTCTTTTTTTAAGAATTAAATTTGATAATAAATGAATATTTTCAAAATAAGTTTTAAATAATTTTCAAAATACTTAAAAAAAAATGAGACTAAAATCTGTTTTATCGAAAAAGTGTTTTATAACCGGCTCGATCACGAAATCGTGGCGACGTTCTATAGATGGCATGCAGCTTCCACACGCGACCGACGGCTCGGCAGCACGCGCGTGAATTTTGGTTAATATTGTTTATAACAGAGTAAATGACAATGTCTCTTTTCAACGTTCGACAATTCTTCGGCACGTTGTATCAACGTTACATGTTCTCATTACCAGCGATACACTTATCTCGCACACAAAAGGTAAGAGCGAAATCAGCGGCTCTTCAAGGTTAGAGTAAATACTTTTACTGTTTGCACTTGATCATTATTACATAATAATGCAAAAAAGTCCCAAGGCCGTGCAATAATCATGCGAGAATTTTATTGTTGCAATTTATATTTGTTGCATATGAGTCTAGATCTATTAATTAGTATGTTTCTTTTAGATTTTTATTATCTGCTTCACCAGTGGTTCAATATTACTGGGAGGATTAGCACAATTTTTGAAGAGACGCCGGAGACACCCCATTGCACCTCCCAAGAGGCAATACAGAGATTACAAGACAAGATTAGGAAATGTCAAGAATGCCAATTTTGGTAATACTGTTGTTATATGCTATGTGTCACATTAACATAAATTACAAAAAGTTAATGTGCTATAAAATTACAATATATTTCAATTTATATTAATATATATATCAAAGCAAAACAATACATATTTTCTATTACTTTTAATGTTTAGATGTGTTGTCGCAAGCATCTTGGGCAAGAAGAAGTGAAGCCAGTACTAGAAGCCACATTAGTGATCGAGTGTCACTCATCTCCTCTGTACCAGGTGGTCCTGATAACGATGAAAAACTTACTCCACAACAGTATGGTGTCCTTGGTAAGTTTAATGATACTAACAATTTGAATCTGTTTATTTTGTATATAAAAGTTAATGTATAATTCTGACGTCAAATTCATCAAGAAGCTATATTTGACTTGTATAACGTATTTTCATAAATTCTTTGATCCTAAATTTAGAATAAATATACTTATCAATATCAAATTTTTGTCAGTCATATTACTCTTGGCGTTTTCTTTTATTGATACATTTTATAAAATAATCTCGATCTTAAATAAAAATGAATATAGTCTCTTATATTCACATAATAAGAATCCGTTAATTTGATTCCGAGAGAGGGAGTGTTGCTAGAAACATTTTATATGTACATAGCGTTTATATTTACATGATAATGTACAATACAGAATAGCATTATTCACAAATAATACATCTGTGTTGAGAATATAGATATTTTTAGAACGGTTCTTGGCTTCGCCGAGGTCAATAATCTAATTTCTTTAGGGTTTATTTACGTCTATCGGCGTGTAGGGTAAACTGTCAAGAAGTTAATCATCGATCTATAATCTGGGGTCATATGAATATACAACGTTCTTCTCCGTCGAGGTTTACGCTAAAATCGCGCCGCCACTCGTTACTCAAATTTCGCATTTTGTTTTATTAGTTTACTCAGAATATCGAAGAAAATATCATAAATTTTATTTGCGCTCGTTTCCTATCGTCGCCTTTTCTCTCGCTTCCTCGCAAATCTCTCTCAACGAATTTATTGCTTTCTCTCGCAAACGATGAATTGCTCAACATAATTCTCTTTTTTTTTGTTTTCACGTTTATGTAAGGTTCTCATTGAATATCACAACAGTCGTGATTAGGCTTACGTTGATAAACATCGTTAGACACGTCCGCTTTAGTAAGAAATAAACAGTTTTGCGCTAATCCTACGATATTCATTATCTGTTAATAGTAAAATAGAAGAATTGTACTTGTGTGTGACACTATTATCGATAGAGAAAATATCTATATAAATCATGTATATAAATAAGCTTACTACACAATATTACAACTATCAAGATCATATAGAAATACATATTATATACATATATATGGATACTTCTTCGGTAAAAACGCCGACAACGCAACCTCGTATGAAAAATGACCGTCCTCGTCGCTTTAGTCTTTCGAAGTGAACAAAAAAATAAAATAAAATCTTCACGAAACGTGAAACTCAATAATTCTATACTTCGCACGCGTACCAAAATATTCTATCCTCTTCTCTTTATTAATAGATTATTCAGATATTTATATTATATATACCAATGTTTCCTCTATTACAATCTTCAACAGTACTCTAAAGAACCTGCAAGTCCTATCACTTTACATACCGGCGAGAGATGGGTACATACGAATTTATCAAAATTAAAACAAAATAAAAACATTACCACATTAGCAAATACTTCGCAAATTTTCTGTGCGAATCATCATTATCATTTAACAATATGTAATTACATGTAATTATACATTAACGATTGCCTTTGACGTTTATTGTTTCGCTGTAATAATTTGGAACTTAATTGAATTAAATTTATTGCAGAAAAAAATGTACCCATCCACTCTTATACTTTATATGGTTTTCTTTCTTATTTGCTAGCCTTATAAATTTTATAATCTTCTAAAATTATACGGCAATCTCAAAAATATATCGTAGCTGAATTAACTCTCGCATATCTTGCTGTCTTTTTTCCATTGCTTAACTTCTATTCGTCTCCCGATTCGACGTATACGCTACTACTCGTCCAAAACATTATTTCCGGCATTTATAGCCCTCTTTTTCTTCAACTTTCTAAAAAAAGAATATGCTATCCTTTGAAGCGATTAGTCTTCTAAAGTTACGCTTTGCGAAGGCATAAGAGACATACGTTATAGCTGGAAAGTCGAGTCACAGCGGGATTAGAAAAAGACGGAATGTTACGCGGTCGGCTCTTCAACAATATAACGAGTGAACGTTTCGCGGCCAGGGTAATCTACCTACGCCACCAGTCGCTGCGATCTCGCTCTTGTACTTAACTCATCATGAGACTAGCTCCATTGTTCAATCGTGAGGATACTTTTCTCTTGTTCTCTTCTGCTATCCTAAGACGCACGTGTGTGTGTGTGTTGTGTATGTGTATCGTGTAGTAATATAGATATATATTAAATATCAAGTTTCTTTTTAAAGGCAAGCATAATTCAGCACCGCTGTTCAGCGATGCGTGTATGTACGTTCAAATAAAGAGGTCATTCGCACGATAATCGCTACGTACGAAATTACAGCAATTTTCTTTCCGCGCGTATATATAGATATATTTTTTGTTCTTTTTTCTATATAATCTTTTTTTGTCTTTTTTAATCCTTTTCTGTCTTCGGTATTGTGTCATCTACTGGATTGTGTTATTTTATATTACTATTGTGGGAATTAGGAATTAACGTTTAGAGACGGCGGCGGCGACGTCAAACGCGCGATCGGGTCTTCACGTAATTTTGTGAAGGATCAGCAACAATAGTGGCGGAATGACGAGCGTCAGCAAGCTCGACTGAAGAGAGACGGACGTGGCACCAGCGTCGTACATCGCTTCCTTATTCTTGAGCGACAATGGACCGCCATCGTCGCTCTGCATGCCCGTCGATATGTCCGGCTTCTTCGGCGGTAAGATTGAGTTTTCGTCCGTGTCTGATGTGTCATCGGTTTGATGCTGGTGCGACCCTCGACTTGCACTCGCCCTTTGCGGCGCCCGCTTCGTTGTTGTCGCCGCCATCGTTGTCGTGGTCATCATCGTCGTCGTGGTTGGTAACTCGGTGGTTGTGGTGGGCGGCGGGGTAGTGGTCGGTACCAAACTGAAATTGCTCAGAAAGTAGACGGGCCCGAATTCTGGTGTAATGTCGAACAACGTTTCCTCTTGCCGAATGCCGCTAATAACGCGTGTTGTCGTCGCACCGTCCTCGTAATGCGAGATCAACGTTGCGGTGTACGGTACTTCCATGTCCGTGTAGTTTGCCCTTAGAGTCACGTTCATGCCTGTACCAGGCTCCAGATAGATCAGCACGCTGTCACAAACACACGAGAGGAGGATACACATCAAGCTCATCGGCTCAATCTAGAAATTAGACTCTATAATGTAAATCGTACATGTGTGTATATGTGTATATATATATATATATATATATATATATATATATATATATATATATCCCTTAACAATATTGCAATGAAATAACGAGGTGCACTATGTCCCATCAAAAAATTTAATTGGCTTCAAATTTAGCTTCGTTATACAAGAGAAAGATTTATAACGTATTTATAATTACGTGCAAGGGCACGCCTAGAATTACGAAAGGACTTTGTGAACTGAATATGTTAACTTAGACTACTGGCAACGCGGGTCCGATGCATGATCGTAATTGTGTTGCGTTGAAGCATCACTTAAGCCGAAGCGCGACGGAGTATTCTGGGGCACATCGAGCGGGTAGGGTGGCACAAAGTCGTCGCGCAAAGTGCACTCTACAGACTCATCTCCGCCGCGCGCGAGCTTCAATGATGCACAGGAAGCGATGAAGTACCCCAAGGGAATAACCAGAGAGAAAAAGAGAGAGAGGGAGAGAGAATGAATGAGAGAGAAAAGGAGATACGGTTATGTCGCGGAATAAACCTGAGCTCTAATTATATCTAATTACAGAGATACGAGATGAGATTACGGGCTGAATCGCAATAAACCGTACGCTTGTCCGACTTATGACTCACCGAACACTCCACCGATTCGCACCGTAAATCCTATTACCTTCCTTTAATTCATTAAATCGCCGCAAAAGCGATGATTGAAGCTCTGCGCTTCATCATCACAATGTTCACGTAATTATTGTACACGCTAGGAGAGAGGAGATGGAATAGGAATAGGAACTTATCTAAATTGGCAATTCTGTAACACTCTATCAAAAATAAAATTTAAATGTCAACTTGCCACCTTAACGCATCTCGCATCGTTCAACGCATCTCTTTTGCAATCTTTTAGAATATAAATGGGACATTTTATCTCGGGATACTCGTAAGGAAAAGCACTTAATTTACATACCTACCGCTCAACTTTGTTGCTCGGAGTGACAGTTTGAAATGATACTCACTCATAAGCTTCCGTGCGATTTTCCTCGTGGCGAGTACCCCACGTTATGTTCGGCAATGACGTGCCGTTGACCAGCGTGATCGTGGTGCTCAGGCCATTTAGGATGGCGTGCCTACGACCCCAGTAGACCGAGTACTTGTACGTATACGTGCAGGCCTCCGCCAGGTTCGCCGATCTCGCTCCGGTGTTGATGATCGTCACTTCGCTGAGTACACGAGGTACGCGAGGTTTAATATCACGCCTCTTAGGCCAGTTGAGTTTAACGGCGCTCAGCTCGTAACGAATCGGCTCGGTCTCTACCAGCAGCTCGCCGGACTTTGCGGATTCCTCATTGCCGTCCTGCGAAAGAAAAGGCCGGGTCTCACACACGCCGTTCGCCGTTGGCAACTAAATTATCTCGGTGAATAAACTACGTTGTCGTTAACGCACATCTGCCACAAACTTGATAATTTGTCAAGCTGAAAAAAATTCTCAGGATTGACGAGTCAAAATTAATGCGAGATACGCTCTGAACAAGAAACCTCCAAGTTTATTCGCGCTTCTAAAGCTCAACTTGTTGAAGTCTTGTTGATCTCTGACAATATCTACGTTTGAACTTTCGCCAAGTCAGAATGAAAGAAACGATTTCGACACACCCACGCTTTCGTCTGTTCCTCATTCGGAAAACTCGTGTTTCTCATTTGGTCACTCACCTCGTTCACATAGACGATGGTACCGAAGCTCTCGACCGAGCTGAGGGTGCCGATGTAGTGAGTGTACCGGGGATTCCTCTTGTCCTTCGGAACCTCGTGCCGGGCCACCAGCATACTGTCGACGTACACCGCGCCTAAATGGGGCTGTGTAAACCTGTCCCAGTGGATCCACGAGATTCGCGCCGCGCTGTCGACGTTCTCCAGTAGCTCGTATTTCGTATACTGTTGCACAACACCGTGTATCGTCACCGTGCAGACCCTTTCCTTTTCCTTTTGGGTACCGGCTACCCATACGCCACTATGCATCGCGCGGCACACGTAGAGCGCCGGCGTCCTCGTCTCCAGTTTCTCCGCTTGATTCGCATAGTTCTCGTCTGCAATAAATCATTAGTCATCAATCATCGAACAGTCTAATTTTTAGAATCTAACATTTTCGTCTCGCGCGAGGATATGATCGCTGACAATTCGTATCTAGAGTTAGCGTATTCCCGAGCGAGTCTCGATTTCTGAATGAAGAATAACAAGCACGACGAGCTCTGACGTAACGTAGAGTTGCACAATTAATGGTAAGCCGGATTCAGCCAGACCAAGGCAGACAAACAAACACTGGCGAATGAACGGTTTGCTTCATGAATGCGACCGTCATTACGACGACACTCATCGGAGCAAGCTATACTCGTTTCGCTGTTTGTTCACACATTCGTTCGATCTAGACTCGGCGACACTTTGCGCGCATTGTTATAACGATCTAGGAGTATCATTGTCGCACCTTCGTTATCCGGTAAGTTCTCGACACCACCGATGACAATGTCCTTCGATTCGCTCGGGTTGTAATGCGCTACCGGCAACCACTTGAGAGTGGTCGAGGTGAGCGGCTGATGACCGTACTTGGACAGTATGTGTACACTGTTGTCCGCGGTGGCGGCGGCCGACAGCAGGAGTACTCCCAAAGCGAGGTAGTTGTTCTGCCGAAACATCTGCAAACCGAGATACAAGCGAGTGAACTTTCCAGTCGTTACCGTTTTTCAGAACGAAAAACTTATGATAATAAACAAAGATTTTCCCCCGCGAGGCCTTGGTTCGAGAAACTGGTCTGTTACCAGGAACAAACCAATATGAAAAATTTTATTCTCATTCTCGGCGCAATCAGACATCCACACGGAATGTTGAGAGAAATCCAGGTTTCGATCTTGGCTGATGCGTTATTTTTTGCAATAATTTTTTTAGCCTTTTTTCTGGGATGCAGAGGAGAGAAGGATCTTGAGTAGACACTTGTTAGCATCAAAGATGTTAAATTAATTTCGTCAATTTAATTTCTGACATTCATATTCCGACTAAAGACGTTGCTTCGCGACTGGCAAATTTGTCGGTTCACAAGTGCCGGTGATCGTTATTCTAATATAAGCGATTCGCATTATCTAGGTAACATTTCGGACCATTCTAAAAATTTGCTGCTATGTGAAGGGTTCAGCGGCGCGGTCTTTCACTCCCCTTTCTAGCTTCCCCGTTCTTCTGCCGACGGAGGTCGACGGCGCGGCCGAGCTATGCAAAAAATGCGCGCGATTTTCCGGCGATTAACACGCAACGAGGGGAGGGCAGCACGCTTCCCTCCTATCTAATCGCGTCACGATCGCTAGCTGAAGGAAGGGAAAAAAATGACAACGGGCACGAAGCGTATACGCATAGCTTCGCGCTATCTATGCGCTCCTGCGCGCTAACTTTGCTCTCTCGCAGACGAGCTGACCGGCCGGCCGCCCCTCTGGGGCTTTGTGATTACGTTTCCGCTTACTATGCCGAGCGTGTCTTCAACGCGGGATCCCCCCTCTCCTCTCTCTTTCTCTCTCTCTCTCTCTCTTCAGATATAACTGGACCTCGACTCGGTTTTGCTCTTGTGCGCCTTTGCTCGGTGCTTTTCGCTTCGGTTGGTCCGGCAACGTGCGAAAAGGAAATTCCGCGAGTTTTAACACTCACGAGAAAAAGAAAGAAAGAGAGAAAGAAGGAGTGTCTGTAATCTTTAAACCTTCCTTCGAGAACCGATAACGTACGGAAAGTGTCGATAAATCCCTATTAAAATCAACGTCACGATAAACGTCTCCGTTAGGATTGACAAGCAATGATGGAAAAGGTCGCGGAGTGCCGATTGAGCGATCGATTCTCCGCGACACTTTCATTCGAGATTCGAGCGCGACGGAAGTCGAAGGCAGGTAGACAGGCGGGCAGCGGCGAATGAGCTCCATCGGCTGGCGCACGTGTGTGTTTACAAGGGCAATGACAAGTTGCATAATTGCTCATTCAGCCCGTAATCGATATAACGGCCGCGCGTGGTAATTCCAAGCGCAAGTCTCTCTCTCTCTCTCTCTCTCTCTCTCTCTCTCTCTCTCTTCGAATCGCGCACAACTTTTACGTCGGCGGCCACCGACGACGGTTCCGGAGGGAGCTGCCGCTCGAAACCGGCTGTGGCTTAGGAGCGCTTCTCCCGTGCACCAGGCATATCGGCTTCAAGTAACCGTAACGGTTCCGTGGCATATCCGTTTACACGATAATACGCTCGTTTCACACCGGCCGGCTTCCGGCGCCGTTGGAAGAAGGGAGAGAGAGAGAGAGGGAGAGAGAGACTCGCGGTTGAAAAAGATACGAGGCCATTAAGTAATTTATTAATAGTAGCGCGCAAAGGAGACTAAATTCGAGAGACGAGAGGGCAAGAGGAGCTTCGTTTTTCCCGACGAGCGACAATCCTTCCTCCTTGCGATATCTCACTGTGGGAATTAAAACCGGTTTCTTCTAACCGATTGAATTCTTCTAAATTTGGAGAAAGCGAAGCCGCCGGTACGTCTTTAATCAATAGCGAACGTGGGACAGGGCGATTGATAGACCTTACATGTACCATGCGTAACATATGAAGTAACGCGCGATGTTAATATCGTCGGAATTTCGCGGTGGGAATGTGCGTGACCTACCGCAACGCTGTCCGCGATACCAATAGTAATGCGCATGATACCGTAATGGATAGAGGATTTAACGTCGGAGAGAGAGAGAGAGAGCTAGAACCAACAACGTAGGAGTGGTAATTGAAACGCGGGCGCTTTGATTCTAACAACCGGTGTCAAGTGGCACAGTCGGAAAGAGGAAAACGTTAACGATGTAGGAAGTATATAGCTTCCGCCGCCTGGAGCAACCAATCTTATCACTTCGTCGTCCTCCGCGGGAAAATTGCGCGGCTGGAATTACTTAAACGGTCGAATAATTTATTCGGCCGCTAATCTCGGGACGAGTTAACTCACGACGCTTCTTTCGCTCGCGTCGCTCATCCGCCAATTAAATTCTCTACGCCTCGAATCGAGCAGAGAGCGAGACGATTATACACGTTTCACGGGTATCCTTCTCTCGCGAATATGCGATTTTGCGCAGCGGCCGGCCGCCAATCGAGGGGGAGGGTCCGCCGCTGACAAAACGTTTCCGCTTCACGGTTGTTCACGGTTTCCGCGGAAGCCGTCATTGTCGGCGCGTTATTGTCGGCGATGGCATCGCTCGCTCCAATTGTCAGAAAGATATACCGCAGCTGATAACCTCCGTTTCGGTGCGACCCCGCGCAATTGTCCGGGGTCCAGTTTTTGTATTTCTTTTCTTCCTTTGCCTCGCGACACTAGGCGACGACGACTCGGGGAGAACGCCATCACGTATTCGCGAAGAACGGAGTGAAGGGGGGGGAAAAAAGTATTCACGCAAACGTTCGGCATAGGAAATCAATTCGTGCCGAAACACGATCCGTGACCCGAATGGAATTTCCGCGCACAAAAGATTCGCGCGTTCCGATCCGTCCACGGTTCTCTAAAAGGGGACGGCATCACGGAATTCCGAGGACACCGGTTGAGCGAGTTACGACGAGGCAATTGATCGGGGGAAGGGGAGGGGGGGAAAAAACGTCGCAAAACACACGCGCAATTATCGCTTTCGGTGATAATCACGGAGAGATTCTCGATGAAGACGTGAAACTGACAGCCGGCGGAATAAAAAGGATTAATTTTCCCTTTCCGCGGCGTTTCTCGTCAAGTTCTCGCCAGAGAAACGACCGGGCACCGGTTTTACCGTCAGCTAAATCCACCACGACAGTCCAGGTGTTGATCTCGTTTTGCGCTTATCGCACACGCGGCGTGCGTATGTACGAGGAGTCCCGTTAGCCGCGAGCGGAGTTTCCATGCTTCGCGTTAAAACCACCGTCCGCGGCCGGCCTCGTGTCCTTTTCCCACCGCGATTCTCGGCGCGGCCTCTCGTCTCCGACGCCGCGAAGTCTCGTCCTTTACGACGAGGTACGAGAGTTACGACTTGCCGCCGCCGCGCGACATTGATTCGGTTGACACATACGTGGAACGTTCGAGTTCCGTGCGGGGAGGATTTATTGCCATTTTAAAGTCATCGGTCTAGCGGCTAAGGCCACTTCTCGTGATCGGTGGCTTGTCAGCTTGTCAGTAAATTAACGCGGTGTAACTTCCAACCGGTTTAAGGCCGGCGCCGTGGAATCGTAAACACGTGTCCGAACTCGAAATTCTCTCCTTTTTCCTCTCTCTCCCCATTCTCTCTCTCTCTCTCTCTCTCGCGCGCGCGCGCGTTTTCGCAGCAAGACATTCTTAATAGTCTTGCTGTGAATTAGCATGGTTCGTCGGAAAGCTGCTGCGGTCGAAAGGCGACTTTTAGCGCGCGAATCCAGCTCGCTGTTAAAAAGTCACAAGAACGAAAAGTTGAACGCGCGCGATTTCGCTCGCGCCAGCATATGTAACGCGATTCCCCGAGAGAATAGATATGCATTGCACATGTGTAACTTTATATTTATCGTTATTAAGCATCTCGCGCACGAGTAAAGATCATTCTATACATAAAGCCGACGTCAATATTTTGCTGTATTATTATCACGAATTTTCAAATCTCGCGTTAACTGACTACACAGAGAAGTTTTCGAGTTTTCTATAAGAGCTCCTTTATTTCGCAGGCAATCGGCAAACTTGAAAAATTTGTTGTCCAAGAAGTGTAATGTAAGACGCGGAACTCGAGGTCGCAAATGCAAACGCGTCGAAAAAAAAAGATCGTTAATCATTTACGCCACAGCGGAAACATAATAACGGCCTCGCAATAAAGCAACCGTTGAAGTTTTCTTTCAGCACCGGTAAAAAGTACAGCTCGAAATATCGACCGGTCGCCAAAACGAATCAGAAAATTCAACCGTGGCAAAAAGGTAAATGTCAAAACGCGTGAACGAAATAAATAAAATTCAACGAACTAAATAGATACCAGTTCAAATATCTCCCGTATTAACGTTAACTGTTTCATCGGCGGACAAAATTAAACCTTTATCAAGTTTTTAATATCGCTGCCGTCAACCGCGACTTTTCCGCAACACGCGCGGAATTATATCGGAATTCCATAATCGTCTTTCGACGAAAGTTACGCAACTGCAAAATTGCTCGCGACGGGCGTGGTTTCGCGAACACACATCGAACTTTTTTAACCGATCTATTTTCTCAGGTCCCCGCCGCTAAGTCTCTCCCGTGTCGCAACGCGATCGGATTGAAGGTCAAAACTCGCGGCGGTACGCAATATTCGTCGACGATACTCGATCTCGCGTTTCCACTCGCGAAGCATACGGGCAACACTCGCGGGATATTATTTATGTTACGCACAGACACACGCGCGCGCTTTTTTTTTTCCTGGTGATAAAAATCATCGCGTGGGCGCGCGCGCGCCCGGAACGTAATACGCGGTGGATCGTACTTCACGCTGGCAACCTTGCAGTTCGCATGAACGATACAAATCAGAAGACTCGGAGTATCGTAGAGAAGATTAATCTTGGTCGAAACGTTCCATATTTATAATTCACGTTTCACACAGTAAACAGTTACACGGAGATAAAACGATCCCGTATTCGGATTCCCTTGCCTCCCCTCTCTCTTCGACAGGTGTTCCCCTTGTTTTTCGTAACGCCGATTAAATCGAGATAAAATTACAAGACGTATGTACATCGACGGCTTCCGCAACTCGAATCGACAACGGAACGAACGGCGCGCGGCGTTGGCGAAGTACAGGGAGCGAAGAGAGCGGTCGGGGCGGTGGCTCGTTTGCGAATTGAGAGAGGATCAATCTCACGTTCCCCCCGTGATCGTTGCAGCCGTGATTCTCATGCCGCTACCGTGATTATACGGAGGAGGGCGAAGCCGATTGCGGTCATCGAAATTGATATTCAGCGCGCAATATCGGCTCCTCTGCGCGAACAGGGAGATTATCGACCGCATCGGTACATACGGTTTTATCGCGGCGACAAGCCCACGTATCGGCAAGAGCGAAGCGAGAGGCTCACGAAGGAAGGAAGAAACAGCCGTTATAAAGTGGAATGTCCTTCGTGCGCGCAGAAAAACCCTCCGGTTCATTATGCCCATTTTGCGCCGTTTGATTTGCGCCGATGACCCACTGGCCTTAACTGCACGGAGGCGACTTTCAGAGTGCGACCCTGACAAACGTTTGTGTACTCTTAATTGGGACCAATATGCCGCTGGTCGCATGCACTTTATAGCGAGAGAGTGACGCGACGGAGCGTCCGAAACTCGGACCTCGACTTTGATCCCCCATTTCGCGACGCGACCGTCCGGGATAACGTCGGCGTGTGAGTGCGTTGTGTGCACGCACGTTCACCACGTTTACTTTTCCAATTGTTGCCCGCGAAGGGTCGGACGACTCCGATTACGATCACGAACGGTCCGAAGAGAGAGGCACGCGACCAGAAAAAAAAATACACAGAAAAAAATTAATATTAATTCAGTAATCGTTGTCTCGCGTACGTGCAAGCAAGAATATATCAAATCCTTTTCAAAGATTGTTTTTATTTCAATATTGTAATTGTCAGCTAGCTGAAGGACACGATAAATTAGTACGTGGTTGTTAAAGATATTCCCTCCCTTTCAATTCAATATGAACATTTTTTTATTAATTAACGAGAACATTTTCCTTGATAAAACGTATAAAAAAATAAAAAATTCTTTATGTAAGTTATATCTGCACAAGATTAACAAATTCATTAAAAATATATTCTTGCTTAAATGAGACCATGATTGTAGATTTGAAATTAATTTTTTTTTACGATGTAATGAACGAGATCGAGGATTTTCTTATGTTAATTTTAGTCTTGCGAATTGACGTAATCAAACTCCAAGGAGAGTCGACATTTGTCGTGCTTGCTGAGCATGGCAGACGATTTTTCCGGAATGAATTCCACGTAGCTCGGGATCGATCAGTTACACGTAATGCGGTTGACCGTCGACGGTAGAGGGGAGGAGGAGGAGGGAAGCGGCGACCCCGATTTCCGACATCGATCATTCGAATCCAGGAATAGAGGTAACAATCCGGCATAACAACGATACGAAATGGTCCGGACGTTTTAAATTTGTTACAGGTTCTTTTTTTTTCGCCGAGCCGCCGGTCGGTGAACGTCGGTCAAACGTTGAAATCAATTCGCCGGCGCCTGGCGGCGCGCGCGCGCTTTAATATTCGTCGGAGAAACGGTGCGCACGAGATTTATCCCCGACGAAATTAGATAATTGACTTTCACAATGAATTACAGCGGCACGCTAATATCGCCGCCCGGCGCAATTTAAGAGAAAGTATCCCGCGCACATTCTAAAATAGGCTCAACGGTCACGCAGCCACTTCCCCTCGAAAGGTCGCAACACCGTGCGTGTACCTTTGACGCACTCGTGGCACCGGCGCCAAAGAGCCTCTCCACGTTGCGAGGGAGATTTTCATTTTCATTTTCATTTCGCCGTATTTCGCAAGACGACCGAAAAGGAGATTTTTTCCCCTGACAGAAAAAAAGAACCCAGATCGAATGAAACAGATAGATCTTTGTCACAGGGTGGACGGAGGCCTCGTTTTCTCGAAGAAGGAATCAGCCGTGAGATTCGATTGATATAGAAATGTAAATGGACCGCGGGATGATCGTATACGACTACTCGTTCTCAAACACCTCCAACCGCAGGATCGCCGATCACGTGCGGCCCAACTGCGGGGCACGTTCGCGTAACCGGGGTGGAGAGAGGAGAGGCGGGAGAGGAAGAGATAGGGCATGCCCTTGCCACTCACGGAATACGGAATGAGGGGAATATCGATTTTCGCCACGCTACACGCTATCAGCGGACAGCGTTACCATGATAACACCCTCGTCCCCCCCTCGCCGCCCCCGCTCTCGCGCTGCAGCGGAGAAACTTGATGCAGTCGGCCGAGGACTCGCCGCTTCTTCGTCGCCGCCGCCTCTTTCTCGAGGCACGTGCGGGAGACCAGGAAGAGATGGAGGAGAAAAGAAATCCTATACCCGCGTCCCGTCCGCCACAGGGCGACAACGACAACAAAGAAACAAATTCTTCACGAAGCCGAGGCGTCGCAAAGCAAAACGCATTGTCACCTCCTCCCCCGGTACACGCGCTCTCCTTTCTCTCCCTCTCTCTCTCTCTCTCTCTCTCTCTCTCTCGCGAGTCTCGCTCTCACGGCGCGCACACACAATGGAACAAAAGCTCGTTCTTCTCTCTCGCTGGGTGACTGACTTAAGTGTGGCATAATGAAACGTGCGAGGAGAGAGGAAGAGAGCGAGGAAGGTAATGCGCGCCGCGGGAGGAAATCCCTCTTCGGGATGTTGCGTCAGCGTTGCGTCACGACGCGGCTTCTGGACGGCAATGGACCCTCGCGAGGATCTACTTTCGCCGCAGAAGAGGAGAACGGATATTAAACGGGACGCGCCTTGGTTTTGACACGTAGATGCGACGGCGGCGCCTGGCTGCCCCCTTCGTCGCGGACCATCTCGTCTGAGATGTTGAACACGGGGAAACACGTTGTTCGGTTGTCGAGGAATAAGTCCTTCTCATCAATATCAGTTTTGTTTTCCTTTACGTAAGGAAATACTTTTCACTGATACACTTGAAACGGCGAGGGGAAAATTACAATTGGAGGGAACTCTCTGCGAGAGAACGAGAGTCTCGCTTGCGCATTTTCTCTCGTGACGGAAGCAACGGGAATATACTTCGAGTGGCCAAGCGAAATACAAGCCCTCTGGTTCCTGTTACCGCCAAGGAAAAAAAAAATAGGAGACGTAACGTCGGCTCTTATCGTCTTACGTCACCGCGCCCTGCGGGTATTTACCTTCTCTCGCCGGCCGGATTCGTGTTGACCGTGCACTTCAAATCGCGCCGACGAAGTAAAATCGACCGCGAGAACTCCCGGCCGCCCGTACGTGTTTACGGAACCGTGGCTTTCTAACGTACGCCGCCGCGACTAATTAAAAAAAAAAAAAAAAAAAATCTCGCTGGCGACTTAATTGACCGTGGAGCCTTCTCTCTCTCCGAGATCGGATCTCGGTGTATTATAATTAGCCACGCACGTTTCCCCCTTGCTCGCCCCTTTCTCTCGATCCCTGCAAATTAAAACGCTCGATGAATTTTCGCTCGCCAGTTTCCACGCTTGAAGGCCGCGAACGGTAAATCGATAACGTTTCGCCATTGACCTCGAGAACGCGGCGGCATCATCTCTCTCCTGTGTATTTTTTTTCCTCTCTAATAGTATTGTGGAGCAATGGCCCGGAGAATCTACAGTCGGAGTCGACTGGATCTCTCGGGAGAAGCATAAACGGGCGAGACACAGCGCATCTTGTCTCTTCCGCTTCTCCGATTCTCCTCCTCCTCCCTGTCGGCGCAGCGCGGGTCGCGAGGGAGCAAAGGCTTGAGAGGCTAATTAACAGGCCGGTATCGATGAATACGTCAGGTGCGTCGTGACGACGCACCGTAAAGACGCCGTTTACTCACCCACCCACCTACGCGAAATCGGCACAAGGCGACGCGAGGGCGGAAAATAACTTCCTCCCTCCCCCTCCTCCTCATTCCGCGCGCAATCTGTCACTGTCAAGGACATCTATATGCGACCCCCGAAGAGAGACACTGTCGCTACATAGCCCATTGTTAAAGCCATTTCCGTCGCTCGATTGCCCTCGGCGACATCGGAAACTTAACTGCGATTCTTCGTACCTCTCTCTCTCTACGATCATCGCTATATTACGCTCATTACACCATTGTCCACGTGAACATCCTTCTCTCTCTTTGTTGCCCGGCTGCTGCCGCTGCTCTTCTTCTTATATCTATTCGCAGGGAGATAGATAAGACCTATATGTATACACACGTACACGTCCGGGGGAAAATGAGGTAGCCAAGGTAGGCGCGTTTGACTAAACACAGCTGGCTCTGCGTTTTCATCGGACAAATAAACAGCACATTCCGTCGATAGAAACCGTCGATCGACCGATTCTTAGCCGGAATGCATTCCTCGATACGAGCCTCGCGAGTGGAGTTTCTCTTTGGCGAGAGAATTCAATTAGACACATCGTATCGGCGCGCTCACGCGAGGGAATCATCGCGAATAGGAGGGACTGATTTAACCGTTGTATCCCACGTTGTGTTTACTCGGCTCGTAGTCTCCCGGACTGAGAGAAGCGCGGCGATCCCGCGACTGAAAAGAATCCATTATTACCGTTTTCCGCGATCGTTATCGGGGCGCAGAATAAAGAGTAAGTAAAAGAAGGATGGGCGAGGAGGAGGGGGCGAGAAGGAAGTTAAAAAAAAAGGACGATCGCCTGCGTTTCTGAATCACCGCCGAGTTTCTTTAGCGGAACATATACCGATGCCCCCGAGGAGTTTCTTCGCGCGATGACGTGGCTCTCGTAGCGCGGTGTGACCTCCGTTCGGTCTACTTTACGACCAAGTCCACAAGTCCTGGGCGGGCGAGGGAGATGGGGAGGTGGTGGCTCACGATTTCATCCTCCGGGGCTTCACGATCACGTAGGCCTTTATTACGAATGAATTGATGGTGTTTATTTGTTCCGGCGTACACATCCTTTACGAGGAGCTAAGAGAAGAAAAACGACGTCCCTGATAAAAGTCCCCGATACGATATGTAATGCCGGCGCGAAAACGGCGTCGCGCCAGAAAGACCATAAATTCTACGCGTAAACACGGTGGTAAAAAGAGATATATGTCATTTAGTTACGAGGAGACGACGAGTGAACCAACAACCGCAATAGATTTAATCGTTACAAAGTAACGAGTCAAAGGCGAAGAGGGGGAGCGAGGAATCCTAAAAATAATAAACGGATTGAACCAAGCGCGATCGATTGACTCTCGTTGCGTCGTGACGCGACGACGTTCGGCGTGACATTTTATTTTTATATCGGATACGTGTTAATAAACACAGCGCCGCACACGCACTGGCTGCTGTGTTTGGCATTGAATGCGCCGCTAAACGAGAGAGAATACACGAGCCGCCCGCGGAGTCCGCGTGTACCAAGGATGCTGGGAGTATTAATATCCTCCTAGATGGGGGCATCTAGATTGCCCGGCGGCGCTCTGAATGGAATAAGAAGAAAAGATTCCAGTGTCCTTCGTACTTGGTCGACTTGATGGTGATGGAGGAGGAGGAGGAGGAGGAGGGCGAGGCGCAATCTGATGAGACGAGAGAAAAGAAGGCAGCAGAGGCGGCAGAAGTAGCAGCAGCGTGCGATGATGTGAGCCAGATTATGAAAATCAGAACGAACGGTGCCGTCGGTGTAGGTTAAAGGCTCGTTGCGCCGCGGTCGGGGCGTGTAACGATGTCACTTTTATTAGCCTCATCAGGGGCACCGAGTGAGGCATCATCCTCCGAGTCGACGGGGGCGGGTATCACCAACACTACTACCATTACCTAATATCCAACGTGATCGCGTACGTCGTTACGGCGGCAATTTGCGTCCATCGACGCGTCGTTGGGCGAGAAAGTTTTCGCGCGCGCACGGCACCTGCGTGCGGGCCCTTAAAAAAGTTCTCTTCCGCGATGTATTTTCGGCGCGAACGACGAAAGAAGAGAGAGAGAGAGAGAGAAATCTGAATGACGCGAGGAATCTCAACGACAAGAGAAAAACCGACGCCCATCGACCGTAACAACCGCAACTTGACCGTGTCAATTACATTGGAGATTCGAGACCGCAAGAAACATCAATAATAGTCATAATAACGACAAGTCAATGACGCCGAGAATCGCGAGGAAGCTCGAAGGAAAGCTCGAGGAAGCGGCGAGTCACCGAGGATCCACTTCCGTGAGAAAAAACTTGCCACCCTCGCGTACGTAGATTGCGCAACATCCTGACCACGAATGCGGTCGCGGAGGTAATTATTGTATTATGATTGTGGGAAATTTAATATTCCTCCCTCCTCCCGCCGTGCCCCCCCTCCCCCTCTCTCTCGATGTGGAACGCGGGTGCATTATCAATATTCATTTACGCGCGCAATTTAACGAAGTGCCCGGGTATTTAATATAATACAACGTGTAACGCGCGCCCAACGCTGTTACGACGCGAGGGGTTTCCGGACTGAAGATTCGCAGAGCGAAAATCAAACGGGCAGCAATCGGGGTCACTCGCTACATCGCAAATCGCATTTCGAACGTAGCGAACGTATAGCTTTATACACGTTCGTCCTGAAAATCAGGTTACACCCTTGGCTCACGGTTACCTATACGATTAATTACACTGAAAGCACACTCGCGTAATTGCACCGTATGCAACACGCCCCGTCATCCTAACGAGTCGTTTTAGCGTTATCATACCTGCGGTCGTAATTGCGGTGCGCTTAGAAAGAGGAGAATTCGCTTTAGACCGCGATTCCTTTAAGCGGAAACGCGACACGAAAAATAAAACCCGAGCGAGTGCACTAATCACACCTGTGGTCGCACCTGCGGTATACTAAAAGGAGAAAAAAAAAAGAGAATTCGCTTTGGATAATTCTTTAGATGAAACGTGTAAATAAAACTCGAGCGAGTGTACCGGACGGCGTTTATTAATTGGCATGGGAAAGGAAAGGAAAATCGCCCGAGTAACAGGGACCGAAGTGTCTGATATTATATTATCAGCGGAAAAACGCTCGGTAGCGCAACGTGACGTAACCGCACGTACTGCTGCACAGCCTTGTAGTTAAAAATCGCAATTCCCGTACGACACGTCAATCACGAGCCGCCGGAGAAACGAAATTACACACGACGAGTTTACGTACCGCGAAAGGGATCCAGGAGAGATTAATCGTAGATTGGATTTTATTCCACGGTCGCACGGAAAATAAAATCCAGCGGCGGCGGCGGCGGGGCGTTCTTGCCCTTCCCTCGTGAAGGCGAACGGATCAACGGCACCCGTTTCTTCTTCCTTTTTTTTCTTTGTCCGTCCAGGAAAATATCAGGACGTGACATATCACTAATGCCGAGCTCGCCTTGAGAGCGCATCCGTACGTTATACATATACATATACACGTGTGCACGTTAGAACTAGAATACCGCGTGCGTCACACTATTGTACGATATAAATTGACTTTAATGCAATAATATTAGGAATTTCGCAACCGCCAATTGTTATCGCGGAAACTTCACGGTGTATATTAATCCCGCGGCCTGTGTATCACGACCTCTGGTCACGCAACGGGACGCGTCCTTTTTCATGCGATACCGAGAGCCTTGTCGGAAAAAAGGCAGGAGTGGGAGGAAATAGAGGAGGAGGAGGAGGTGAGGGTGGGAGACCGGTTATCCTTGGCTATCGTTCCCGAAGGAGATTGGAGTCGATTGATAAAGTCGCGTGTCGCGCGGTGGAGGCGCCGGAGAAAAATTGATAAGATTAATCGCGGGGAATACAATCTCCAATCCATTATTTCCAATAAGAAACACGTCTCCTATTCTCGGGATCCTCGAAAGGCTCGAAGATCCAGTGATGTCAGGATCGTGAACTGAGAATCGTGCTTAGGGTTGGTTGTTCCAACCTCTTGATAAATTTATCTATTAGGTATTAGGTAAATATACGTCTATCTTCATTTTGTTTCTTATATAAATAAAGGTAGACGCATATTTACCTGATAGGCAAGTTTACCAAGAAGTTGGAACAATCGACCCTTACTGAGGGAGAGTAAAAAAAAAAAAAAAAAAAAAAAAAAAAACTGGCGACAGGACGAAATCCTTGGTTCTCGTCGAAGACCCGATCGCGAATCTCTCGAGGAACGGAACGCCGTCCCTTTTCCAATGTCCCTGAGACGATCCCGCGTGAATCATCCCGCCCGCGAGTCGGAAGATAACCCGTTTCTTAATCGGCCGTGCGCGCGCGTTTACTCGAGCGTGCGTTATCCTCGTGCACCGTAATGTACGGTGTGAACGAGAAAGGAGGGGGGGGGGAGAAGGACAAGGAAGAGACGGGGAGAAAGACAGAGGAGAGAGAAAAAGAGCGAGAGAGGGAGGGAAAGAGAGCGACGAGGAAGTGCGCGTGTGCTAGGGGAATTTCCAAGTTCACCAGGCACCTCCATCGATCTGCCGGCTATCGGCGTTGTATAGCGGCCGGCTATCAGCCGCCACCGCCGCCGCCGTCGCTGCTGCACTTTATACCGTGCCGTGTCGTGCCGTGCGGCGGCGTTCACTTTTATTCGAGGGTAACACCGCCAGGAACCACCACCGGCCACGAGCTATCGACCCCTGAACTTGACCCCCATAGAGAGGCGAGAGCCTAAATCCCCGTGACTGGAGGAGAGTATATCCATTCTGTGCGTATCGCGAATCCTCGATGCAACCTCAGACGAACATCCACGGCGAATGGAAGGGAAGGGGGAGGACAGGATCTCGATAAATTAAAAATTCTTCATCGAACGCCAACGGCGATTTCTCTTTCCTTTTAATTTTTCTCTCTCGCGCGCACGCGCGCGCGATTTTCGTTTGTTGTGAATTGTTGCGCAATAAACAAGATACGCCCAGGTGTTGCCCGCGGCTGGTCGTATTGTATTCGCGATCCCTCCTCCCCATTCTCTCGATCTCTCTCACGATGGATGCGTTTCCTCCCCTCGCGCGGGAGGGGGAAGACAATACGATCCTACCTATTTTCTTCTTCTAGGGTTAGCCGCGCGGTCGTAATCGATTCTACTGATCTACTCCGAACGCGGTCGTTCTGTCCGCGAGGGTCCGAGGAATGTTCCGTCGTTACGGAATGCTGGGGAAGAAATTTTTTCTCTCTTTCTCTCTCTCTCTCTTTCTCGCGTCACCCGAGGGAGTGCACCAACCCGAAGTGGGCCGTTGGCGCGTAACGTCCGCCAGCGAATCTATCAGATATCGATCTTTCGGAATCCCCTCGACGAATGCGACGAAAATAGAACAGGAACGGCCAAGAAAGGATTCGTAAACGTTTCTTCGCGACAATCCTTCGTCAAGGCGATTCTTTCAAAACAAGAGACGCCCGCGTTACTCACAGCGGGAAAAATAAGCAAAGACGATTTTAGGAAGGTCCGGCCGGAAAGGACGTTGTCGAAGGCACAAATCTTTTCTTCCGCAAAAAAAAAACCTACACAACCCCGGACTTGGACGAATCTTTAAATGGCGCTCATTGTGATGAAACTGCGTTGCACAAAGTTACATGTGTCGAACAGACGTTGGCCAGGTCAGAACTTTCTGTTACCTAGACGAGCCGGCAACGTTTCGTCGACGGTGGTTTTTCTCGACGAGGCGGGGAAACGGGGGATTGGAAATTTCTGGAAATTCTCTTCCAGAAAAATCCTCCATACTCACCGCGGTCGATCTTCGGTCTGCACTCTTCGTTCAATACGCTACTTTAATCCCAAATAACGCGCGGGTGTGTGTGAAATCGCTGGGGCACTGCGAACCCGCAGGATCTCTTTCTCTCGCTTTACTTCCTCACGGGTCTCGCGACGACGATCATCGTACGAGGCACGGAATCCTCTCTCTGTTACCCTCGTTCCTCGGCGAGTGTATCTTCCGCGTGTCAACGGCCGTACTACGCGCGTACGTGCGGGAATATTCGCTCTGCGGGCGCGCTGCGCGATCGGCGGCGAGCGAACGAGTGACGTGTGCCCTGAACGTAGCCGAGTAACTGACGCCAGCGCGCGAAACGCCGAGCGCTCCTCTCCACTCTCCTCCCCTTCCCTACTCTGCGTTCAACTTCGCGTCCCGTCCGTCCTTGTCGCGCAGCCGTTGGACGCGCATGCCCCGTCCTTCTCGCGCTTCTATTGATGTCTCTCTTTCTCTCTCTCTCTCAGCGCGCGCATATATTGACGATTCACAGATACTCAAAACTCCCCTTATGCGAATTTGAAAATCACGAGACGATTTTTCATCGATTAAAAATTAAAGCACTTTGTTACGGCTGGGCAGACGGAAAGATACGTCCGTACCAACAATGACAAATACGTCTAGTGATTATAACGCGATAATTTACGTATTTGTTTATTGTGTCTACCCTTCCGAATGCGAGGTTCATGTTTGTTTAACTCGCGAGGTTAATCCATCGTGGTTTAGTCCCGGCGAAATGAAAGTTGGGAAGAGGGATGCCACGTCCTGTTTCGTGGGGTATGAACCGTATAAACCGTAATGTTTAATTCCGGCGATTGTCCCCTCGAGGATTTCGCGATGCCACCCCTGCGCGGCGTACGCGCGCGCGCGCGCTTTTAACGTTAGCAACGCGTGTTCCTCCCCGACGTGCGCGTTTTATTTTCTTCGGGCTCACGACTTTAAATATATCGTATCTTTAAGCGTGGCAAAGGTATCCGAATCGAGGGGAGGGGGAGAATTCGCGCGCGCGATACAGGTACACGCAATTGAGTCGAAGTTAATCGCTTCATTCGGTGGCGAAACCGCGCGCCGAAAGCTTCAAAGCGACGGGCGCGCCCGCGCGCGCGTGTCGTATCGACCCTTCACCATTGGATGACGCATCCTCCAATGACCGGCCGGCCCGGCGATTACGTCACTCCGGGGTATTATTGACGCCGGACGTGTTCAACGGCGTCGCACTGCCGCGTTTCTCCGGGGGCCGTCCCTCCGTGTCTCGCGACCTCGCGGGGTCGTCCTAGGGGGGTTGCGTAACGTTCACGGTGGTGCGAGATCGCGGGTAGGTAGGTTCAACCCTTTTCGGGGGAGAACCTCAACTACCCGGCGCCCCAGCTGGACGAGATACGGCGGCGCTTTCCGCGGCGAGGATCAAATCCCCGTTGCGGTCCGCAACATACGTGCGTCGTCTTGAAAATGGATTATCCTTTTGAGTTATGATCCCTTACACCTAGAAGGAGGAGGAATCCCGCAGGGATGTAGGGGAAAAGGATGTTATTACAGATGTAGGAGAAGAGAGAAAGCCCATCTCGTTACATCTCGACGTGGCATTTACCCGTAAAATACAAAGGAAAGAATTACAAAAATATTTTCTTTTCGTTTGACTTTCGCTCAAAATTTTTAGGTACGCAAAGACGATTGTGCGTTTAAAACGGGAGGAACTCGTCCGAGAAGCGTGAGCTTCACTGCGGGTGCGAGATTATTGGGGCGAAGTGGCGCAATACGGAACACGCATTGCCGTGTTTTGGCCTTCTCCGCTTTTCTCGCTCAATTTCAGGAATGCGATCTTTATGTCGCCCGACGAGCGTGCCGTGCAAACAAACCACACTCAGAAAAAAATGTAGCACCAGATAATACAATTGTGGAGTGCTCGTCTACAAATAATAGTACAAATAGGGATAGAGATAAATTGTAATAAATAAATCTAAAAAATTGTTCTAAGAAACTTGTCTTAAATCAATTGACAAACTGCTTAAAACTGTAAAATATTGCAGCATTAATAAAGCCTAAAAGATTTGTAATTTTAAATAATTTTATTGCAATTTATTGCATTTGTTGTGAAAATATAGTAGCGTTTGACTTAAAAAATCTACCACATTTAATAAAACTTCGCGCAACAAGATGTAGTAAATGCTTATAGGCATATATGTAAACTATAATAATAACCTGTAGCAATCTTTAATTCAACTTGCAGGCCTATAAATGCTTTTGTAGAAAACATATCAACGATTATTGTAAAGCAGTTTATTATTTATAGTAAAGTGTTTAAGAGATTTAAAGTAAAGTAAACAAATTGTATTCACAGTAACTATAAACTAATGATAAAACAAGCAATACGTTACTACAAATTAATGTTAGCTGTTTTAAATATTTAAAATATTATTTTATGGAGTACTACAATAACGCAATAAATTTTAACTGAATTTTATAGCATAATTTCATAACTAATGTATAACAAGTTATTTTTAATGTATTATAATTATCTAAAACGCTATAGATAAATGTTTTATATCTTATTAATAAAATTTATTTGCGTGTTTGTTTCATAAAGTCACAGTTTTTGTGTTTACATGTAACAAAATAAATTTACTACAAAATTATGGCTAATCTGTGTATTTTATATTTTCTATTACATTACAATTTAAAGTTATCTATCTGACAAAATAAAATCTACAATGTTGTATTAGTTTTTTCCGAGAGATTTTTCTCGGTGCACATCTCGCATTTTCCCTCTTTCTCCTTCGCGAGGAAGGGGAGACGGAAGCGCGAACTTTCATCTGGTCTGAAATTAAAGTTTCGAAGATGCAAATCAGCATTTCATGCGGACGGAGACTTGCCGAACGGATCGATACCCCATCTATTTTCTAAGATTGAACCGTGCCACCGCTTAAAAACCCAACTTCTCAGCGCAAATTTCTTAGCCACAAAGTCAGTACCTGAAGATGACCAAACTCCGATTAACTTAATCGGCGATTAATTCGGTTGGGAGAATCCGGCTTAAAGTAAAGTTTTTATCTATACAAATTTTCAGTTTATTAATCCTCTCTTATTTCCTACATTTAAAAGAAATAATTTTATGTTGATAAAATATTACAAGCATTACTCGATAAGTTAATCATTATTAAATAAGTTAATCAAAGTTTCTATTGAATTCTACCAATGAAGATTAACTTTCATGTAGGTTTAAACTTATTTTCTGCCTTCTTCTAATTCTTAGATTAAAATTAATCTACACTGGTAGAAACGACCCTAATTCTTTATTCAGTCGAGCGTCTCTCCTTACATTATTTGTTTTGGACAGTTAATATTTATGATGACACCTCAAATCCGTTTTACATCCGCTGGTCCAGAGATTCAAGACAGAACTTTGACCCTAGACCACGAAGCAAATTTCAAAAATAAGAATGAAAAACTCGAGAAGAAGAGACTCCATCGTGCTATCTTATTAACGATTATCTCGTAAAAATAGGTGGATATTTTGAAGAGTTCATTCGATTTCGTTCATAAGATTCGTTACACTATTGATTGGCAACCATTTAAAAGCGCGACGAGTTCCAAAGTCAATTGTCACGCGATATCGATCTCGCGCGCATTGTTCCACTTTCGTATCGTCGGTCGGTGTTTTATATAATTGTTGGTGACGGGTAAACGCAGCACAGATTGAAAATGATGACGGACCAGCAGCAGCCTTCGGGACATTAGCCGGAGGGAAGAGGAGGGAGAGAGGGAGGAGGGCGCCCCCCCCCCTTGAATTAACGCGGCGTGTCGGACTTCCGTTGTGGCAAATTGGTGAACGTTCTCCGGCGACTTACGAAAGATTGAATAAAGGGAGAGTGGCGTCACCGACTCGGAATTCGGACCTCTCAGGTCCTCAGCAAGTGTAACAATAGTAAATAGTCCTCGACGCTCTCCTCTTTCTCTCTCTCTCTCTCGCTTCTTACCGTTAATCGCTCGCGCATACAGGTCAATATTAATTTCGTTGGTTTTCTAGAAGAAAAGCGTAATTACCTGCGTACGAGGGGAAAGGTATATCCTTCTGACTGGCACTGGAAACGGAACTCAAAATCCTGCGGTAGAGAAGATGTATTAAAATATATCTTAATATTTCTTAATATAATACTCTAATTTAATATTATAATACTTTATATATTATACTACGAAGTAATATATAATTATGTTTATCACGATTAGATTGACGAATAGACATTTACGCTTCACCATCAATGACAATAACACCATTAATTCTCGTATGTTTCCTGTTTGCCCGCTAAGAGTTTGGTCCATATAATTTTTATAGCGAATTCGATTGACTGCCGTCGTACACAAATCGGTGTGAAAATATGTGTTTAATATATTTTATTATGCTATTTTATATTAAAATGTGTATTTTACCAATCGAGATAGTTGCATTTTATTTTTACACTCTCAGATTAGATCAGCACCAGTGTACACTAAAGCAATCATCGAATTCGTTAATAATCGGTTCTTATATTTATAAGACCTTAAAATGTCGCAAACCCCAATTACCAATCATATCATTTAAGACGATCTAGCTAGAACATAACACCGGAATATCGGATTTATAACTCAACGTTTGCGCTTTATATATATTTTCCCCTAAAGTTCTCAGATTACTTTATTACGTCTGGGAAAGAGAGTGCTACGTTTTACGGCTTACTTTTGTTCTGATATAACCACGCCCGATCCTTTCTCCGCCTAGATAAACCGACGCCGTTCTCGTTGACAGGACTCGAAGCGCTGGAGAAGGCCCTCTACTGCTGGGAAGACGCGCTCACCGCGTTCAGCTCTGCCCTCGGCAACGATGTCTTGGCCTTGCCGTCGAAAGCCGACGCGGCGTTCACCCAGGACGTACAGGAGTTGCTCGACATGGGTTACCAGATGCAGAATCACGCGGAGCTGCTCTTCCTCGATCAGGTAAACCTCGATCTCACCCTGAATTTCTCTTTCTCAATTTCTCATTTCGGCTGTGTGATGTCGGGAAAATCCATGAAACTAATCCGCTGACTCGGCGTGACCACGAGATTCCGGTGGATCGGAATTCGGAGACCACCGCCCCTCCGTCCTTCGCGAGTGGACAAACTTACGGGCGGACGATCACCCGATGCCATTCCATTCCGTTGCATTCATCATCAATTGTCCTTCTACCGGTCCGGTAAAAAAATGCGGGGAATTAATCCAATTTAAATGACGGCCGCCTCGGGGGTAATTAGCGCAACGAGTCACTTGACCTGACGCCAGTCGCCGGGAATTGTTGCGGAACGTTAATGGCATAGGAAGTGCACAACTTTCTCCGGGAGCAATCTGAATTTTCAAATCGCAATGCATCAGGGATCGAATGCATCTATATGTATATCGTTATCGCAAGAGCTGCGAGTACATTTTCCCAATGGGGCATGTAGCTTCTGTCCTTCTATATATTTATTTACCTTCTTTTTTTCGCAGCACTCCGTTTTATTTCGCAACGACAGCGAGGAGAGCCTCGACAAACCTTCGAACATTGGGACAAGGCTATCTGGCTTTAGAGATAAAGCCGACGCCGCATCGTCGCCCGATTCGTTCGAATCTGCACGTGATGGGGTGAGTTATGCAAGGGATAAGTAGATAGATTATCATCCCTTCGTATTGCACGAGAGATTAAATTGATGCGTCGAGCGATTGTCGTTGACGTAAATCAAAGAGGTGCAACTTTCTAAGAGAGGACTCTTGGAAACTGGTGTTTTTTTTTGTTTTTTTTTTTTAAATAATATTTACGGTACTGAAGAAAAGAAACAAATTAGCTTACAATTATTAAAATCATTATTTCAGGTTGCGGATCTGCGTGAATTCGAAGAATTCTCAGAATTGTTTCCACACTTTGAGAGGCAAAAGCTTTATCATGCCGCTCTTAAACAGTACGAGGATAAAGGCATTCCTTGCAGGTATGTATAAATTCAATCTGTGCCTGTATTTCTACTATATGGATTGTATATAAATGCATATTGTGTTACAGGAGATTACACACGGAACTTGTAAAGTGCGGATCGGATGTGGAATATTTAGCAAAGGTATACTGCCTGCGTCAGGCTTATACAAAATTATTTAATTTACCCACCGCAGCGGCATATATAATGGACGTGGGTCGTCAAATCATTAGCGATTTAATTATGTACGCGGATAGGGTAAGAGAATATTAAACGAAATAAGCGTTAATGAAAGTATCCAAAATTAATCGTTCAATATTGAGAAAAGAAATCTTTGTCATGTCAGGATCCTAAGGATTACTTGATGTACTACGAACGTATGATGGAGTTCCTACAAGAGCCGCGCAATCATAGCATCATGGAAGAGGAATTGGCCGCCCGAGGCGTTAAGTGCATGAATTTTTATGACGTGCTCATCGACTTTATACTCCTAGATGCATTCGAGGACGTGGAGAAGCCACCGCCACCTGTGAGAGCTATAGTTCAAAATAGATGGGTGTCCGCTAGTTTTAGAGAAACTGTACGTACACGATTATTAATTACCTACTGTGCCGCTTTCCATATTTATTTAATCTATCGTCGATTATCCTTGAAAGGCGATAGGAACAGCGCTCTGGTCCCTCCTCGCGAGCAAAAGGAGAATGCTAAAGTACCAGGAAGGCTTCTTGGCGCACTTCTATTCCATCTCCGAGCAAATCTCGCCGATGTTTATTTGGGGATTCTTGGGTTCTGAAGAAAGTCTACGTTCCGCGTGCCATTACTTTAGGGAACAAGTGATTGAGTTTCTCGTAGATATATTTAATTTCTTCAAGGTACGATATACCACTGTCGATGACCTTGCCGCGGACATTCTCAGGGAAATGAAATTAAGAGCCGATAATATAAATCAAAGGCTGTCGTTAGAAGGTTGCTAGCCAATGAAATATGTTTAGTTAACCATTTTAATACAATATTGAACAGGTTTGATATTGCAATTTTTAATTGCATATACCGCGTTCAACATCTTTATGTTGTAAAAGAGAATGTTAATATCAATATTAACGAAATTAAGCCATATCTGATAAGTTAAGTAAATTATGCAATACATTAACGCATAGTTTAATTTCCATTACCGCGCCCATAATTAGTAATTGCATCTGTGAAATTATCTTGCGAAGTAGTATCGCAGAGAGACTGCGCACCCTTCTGTTATCACTAATTAGAACTCATGCATACGTTGAGTTTCATATATAGTATTTGAACAAAATTACATTAATCTTGAATAAAGATTAACAGCTTCTAATGTCTAATTCTACGGGATAAAATATTAGAAACGTCCAAGATATACATTTTATATGAATATATGATGTCAAATTCATAAGCAGGACCTTATTTATAAAGCTTGGAAAATTAATGCATGTATATAATGAAAACGTAGTGTTATTTAATCTGACATAAGCAACTTCGTTATCAATCATGATATGTCAATCATGATGTGTGATTCTGTAGACATTCTATAAATCATGTTGCAAAATATGTAAAATATTATGATAGTTGCAATTCTGTTTATTATTTATAATTAATGTATAATAGTCTCATTTTTTATATTTTATTACACACAGATTCAATAACATAAAATTTTGCATGTATTATTATAATATAAAGTATAAAATATTATTTCAATGATACTTTTTTGCATTGTTTAAAGGATTATTATGTATTTCAGTAAAATTATCATTTTGCAGTCTGTTTGGTTTATTATTTATTTGATAAAATGTAGAAGTAATTAAATGAAATTAATATGTAATATATTGTTCCTTATATAAATTCAAATATACATAAGACAATGTACATTTCCTTATAATTAATTGAAAAGATTATTTATAAGTTTTTTGAACAAATTTTTCTGGTGCTACCGTTATAAACTTATTAGATAATTAGTTTTAGTAGGAAATGAACGACTCGTTTAGAAAGAACGTAATCGCTAAGCGTTTTATTGTTATTTTAAGGTAGTTACCATCAAAATATTTGTTAAATATATATCATAGTTTTGAATAGCAATTCAACATATTGCCAAAGATATGTTTATAAAATTTGCTTATAATTTATAAGTATCAGTTATCTTGGGCCAGTCAGTTTTTTAATGACATTCCATACATACAATAATAAATAATAAGACACACACACATATATATATATATATATGTATGTATATATGAAGTATACAATTTATGAATATCTTTGAGATTTTATTTCTCACACAATATTTTGAAAATATATTAAATTATATTTAAAAAAGTATATATGTGATGACAATGACGCATTAATTTCATAACATTTGATCTTTTCGACATTTAATTTGTAAGTGAAAATCCTGTGTTTATTTTATAAATAATTCACTTTTATGATGTGTGAAAATATATGTAACAGTAAAATATTATATTTCTTTAATAAAGAAATTATTTTAATTGTGGAAATAAAAATGATTGAACAAAGACAAAAATTATATACTTGTATAATACTTGTTAGAGCTCTCAGCTGACAGATTAGAAGTTTCAATAAATCTGTTTAATGAAAAGGGATTATTATAGTTGTAAAAATTAAGTATGATTATTGCTTATCTGCTATTTGATACAGAAAAGTCCTCTTTCACTCTTAAAAAATTTAATAGATAATTTAAATTTAAATGTGATACATGTACTGTATAAATTTTTAATTAACATTACATAATATTGTACAATATTATATAATATAATTAAGACATAAGTAACATTGCAAAAAGTTGCAAAAATACTGCAAAAAGCAAATATCAAAAGCCTTTTGTTTTTTATGCATTAAAAATGTATATCACAAAAATACAATATAATTACATATAATTATATAATTTATATAATTCTTATTAATAATTATGTAAATATGTTAACCATAACTAAAAACGTTTTCTGAGAAATAGTCATCATCATCTGATTCATCCTCATCACTTGATGGCACAACGGGCATTATGTTGTGTATGTTGTTTTTAAGCTTATACTTTTGGAATCTATTTACTATAAAATTAAAAAAATATGAATAAAATTAAAAATAGTTTTTAATTTAAATTTAGACTTGGAACTTGATATTGTTCATTTATAAATAATAGCCGAATAATGATATAAATAAAAAAATAGTTATTCATACTATCATAATTCTTAGCGTAATCCAATATCGTAGTTTCCTGTATATGTGCTGGATCATATGATATAAGAGGAGTCTTTTCTTTGGACTTGAGCAATCTTAACCATGAGTACCCTATTAAATCAATATAAAATTAATCTCTTGTTTTTTTGTATTATAATAAATAAATTTATAACAGAGGAAAAATTACTGTACATTTAAGTCCCTTCTTTAAATAGATTTTAATTTCTCTCCCAACATTTTTGTGCACCGTTTTCTCTGCTATTACCGACCCAAACATATGCAGAACAACATAATATTTCTTACCATTCGTCTCTGTACTACAATGATATTCGAAATTAGATTAGATCGTTACACTCCTCTCTTATGCTCCGTTATATATTTACCTAAACTGTAAACAATCGTCCTCGATTCGGATGTAGTAATTGGACACATCGGGCAACTGAATGCTAATGACGACCGTTAGATCCGTCTGATACCACTTGATTGCTGGATGACTGTAATCGGAAACAAGTTCTGGACAATTCATGGCATTCACCACCTTGAAATGGATTCTTTTTCTATAATCTTTCTTAATTAAAACCGTTTAGATATTTAAAGTATGACCACATAACTCCTTAGGTTAATTGTTGATGACAGCAGGTTACTCTAGAATCGATTCATTGGATTAATCGAATCCGTAAGATCGATTTAAAAGACCGAATTGAATCGACCGAAAAAGAATCGATTCTTCAAAAAAATCACTCATTCTACTCCCACGGCTCTCACCTCCAGACTCCCCTCCCATCTTAGTTTATTTTCTTTGACTCCCACCAGTCCCACTACTCCCACCCTAAATCCGTTAAGTTAGGTAAAGTTAGGATAAGGACAATGCGTGTGTGACGAGTCGTAAATTATACATTGAAAATTTTCGAAAATAACAAGGTATTCTGTGGTGAATAGAACTAATCGAACATGATGAAGGTGATTGACGTGAGTGCAGAAAACGTTAACGAAAGTGTGTTGAAACTGAGAAACAGCATTCACTATGGGTAAGATAATTTTCACCAGATTTTCCACGGAAATAAAAGGATTAAATTGTTTAATATTATCTTGCAGAGAAATGAAGGGCGCTTACAATATCGTGATGGCTACTCTCTCTGTGCTCAAGGAAATTGTCAATAATACAGAATGGAATACAGCCAAGTATGAATCGCTCAAATTATTATTCAAAGCTGTTGCATCATCCATTATGGTGACACATGTTGAAATAGATGTTTATCGGCATGGAGAAAACACTATTTGTTTTTATTCCGCATTAATTTATATTAATTTTTGGTTTGATTTTCCAGAGATTTAATGGATATTGTTATGCGGAATGGAAAGTACCTGATTAAGATGCTTCCCCTTGAAACTTGTATTGGAAATATGGTAAGAAGGGTGTTGCAGATTATCAGGGAAGAATATACCTCGGAATTAAAGAATAAGACAGACGAGATGTACCCCCAAGAGTCCTTACACAAAATTCTTACTGCCGAGAATGACCAGCAGATAGACTTTGATGTTTCGATACCTTACCTCAAAGCCTCCGTCATTGAACACATTAACGAATTTGAAACTGAGGTAGAAACATGGTGAGCTACAATTGCATTTATATCATATAATTAAAAAAAGTCAATTTCTGTTATATAGTGCAATGATTGACATTAAATATAACTTTTAATTAATTTTAATGCTTATGATCTTTTTTATTACTCAAATATGAATTTTTTAATAAAATTTTCTAACGCACTATTCTATATCAATTTTGAATAATTGTTTCACCACTTTTTAAGTTAAAAATATCAAGATATTCAAACAAATTCAACATAGAAATAGAAACTCTAAAGATTTTTTACTCAGTATGGAATGTGTAGCTATTTTAAAATATACTTGTTAATATCTTTTAAAATAAATTTAATATTTTTAGTGCAGAAAATATTACACGACAAGCGCCCAAGCATATACACTCAAATGAAATTATAATGACCATTGGTAAATCAAAATTAGTGGAAGAATTTTTCAAAAAAGCTGCTGCTTCTAGAGCCTTCGAGATTATAGTAGCCGAGGGTGGACCCTCTTTAAGTGTAAGTCTACATCTAGCTTTACGATGAACTTAAAATTGAAGAATAGATAAAATAGAAGGTTATTGAGAAGTGAAAATAGTTATGGTTACTTGAAAAGGGAAAGGTCTAGCAAGAAAGATTATTGCAATATTCGGGAACATTCTGATATTCTTCTCGTGTTGTCGCACCTACTAAAATAAAACTCAAAAGATAAATACAAAAGAGAAAACTATGAATGATTGCAGGGCCAAGAAATGGCGGTAAACCTGGCCAAGGCAAAGATCAAGACCACATTGATATCGGATGTGGCCATCTTTGCTATGATGTCCCGCGTCAACAAGGTCATCATCGGCACTCACACAGTTATGGCGAATGGCGGACTCCAGGCAATATCAGGCACACATATCGTCGCGCAGGCTGCCAAGCACTATTCCGTTCCAGTGTTGGTACTGCTACCCCTCTATAAGCTGGCGCCTCTTTACCACTACTCAGGCAAACAGAGTGGCTTCAACTCTCTTGTATCGCCGATGGACGGCGTAATCCACAGTGCTAACGCACCACTGCTGGAGCGGATACAAACTTATAATCCCATGTTTGATTACGTTCCACCAGATCTCGTCACGTTATTCATCTCAAACACGTAAGGCAACCAAGACTACCAATTATATATTAAAATAGCATTAAAAGTACAAATGCATCGAGTACAAATGCATTTATTTTCTTTTTCAGGGGTGGAAACGCGCCATCTTACGTGTATAGATTACTTAGCGAATTATACAATCCTGATGATTACGATTACAATTATACGATTGTACAATCCTGAACTATGAGCAATTATGAACCTTACTCATGATCATTTCTTCAAGCGAGAGCACAGACTTTTATAGAAAAGAATTGATCAATCAGGATCCTTTATTTCTCTTTCTAGAATAAAAAGGACTCTTGTGTAAGGACATTGTGAAAAAGTTTGCGATCCTGCCTTTGCAATAGTTTTAAGTAAATATACAATTATATGTTAATATTTATATATATAAAATAAATCTAAATTAATATATTTATTTTTAGTATATGAAAAAAAATTTCTACTACAGGTATAATCTTCAGCACATCAAAATGGTTTATTTATAAATTATAATAATTTAAATATAAAAATTCCCTAAATGGGAATTAAGTAAATTATCATTTATCTTACACTCTTTTCTTTATTTCACTTGATTAAATTTTTTAATCAACCTCACAAAACAGAGGGATAACAGTCAGGGAGAAGACTAAACATGGGACATTGACTGCTTTTGCAAGAAGCCACATGCATCATCCCAAAAATTATGAATTATGTACAAAGTGATCCCTGATTTCTCAAAGTGTTATACATATGGGTTCCAATTACTGCCGTCCTCTGGCTGCAACGAGTTCGTTACAAGCAAAATAACATCGACGATCCACCACACACCCATACCACCCAGTGTCAACAGTTTGCCCACTGCTGTCCCAGTCTGTCCAAGGCAGAAGCGATCCATCCCAAGGAATCCCAATAGAATGCTGTACAGGAGAGTCGTCGCGAAGTAATGGTCACTATACTTTATACACGGTATTCCCTCGCGAAAGAATGTCCTTGGTCCAAAACACTCAATGTCTGGCAACACTGTACAGGACACCTTGGTCTTCTCTACATCTTCATAGCGAGATCCTCCAAACTGTCAATGCATCAACCATAATTAATTTGGATCTGAATTTGTTGGAGCTGTAATTGCGTAAAGTTATAAAAAAAAAGTCTATTTCCTAGAGATTTCTTTATCCGAATTGCAACAAATGTTGCAAAAGAACAGAGAAACTTGATTTTACATAGATGTGTACCTTGACGCAACCGAAGCCTGTCTCCTCCTTCGCGGTCTTGTTTCCTTTGTGATCAACCGGGTCCTCGCATTCCACGAATTCCTTAGGTCTACAAGTAAAGCCGTTGTTTTTATTTCACTTGGACATCGTGTCGAAAGTGTGTTCGGTGCGAATACTCACAAGAATTTACACATCACCAGCGGACCATCGGCCCTGTATTCCGGCTGCGGCTCGGCACTTTTGTTCGCGAGCGCCAAACGTTCATCCCGGTCCCATAAGAGGCAGACGACCGCGAGAATAAGATGTAACCTCATTTTGTCGTCGCTGACATTTTAAACGTGAGTGACAGCTGATAGCATGTGCAGAATATATGCGGGTAAAATACCATAGACAAGCGAACGTCAGCGCCGCGGAGTTCGGCGAATGCCAGAACTACAATCTCGTTCTCCAATAATCGAAAGGTAAATCCTTTTAAATGCTCGCGGGTAACCAATCAACATACACGGATTCAACTACAATGCGACTGCCTCGCTCTCGTCACGTGGGCACGTTTGACAGCCGAGACAGGACGAGGAGGTAATTTTGCGCATGAACGAAATAATCTTGCGATAATTATGTAACGTGCGGTGAAATAGAAGTTTGACGTGAGACTATTTATGACGTGTTAACGCTGGAGAATCATGTTGTCTCTGAATCAGCTGTGTTCCAAGCCAGGTATTTACCTGACGCACGTGTCATCCGAGTCAATCTTGTTCAAGAGATTCGAACATCGATTTAACGCCAAGCACACTGCAAGGGTTGAATTTTTTAAGCCATACTTAATATATGTAATTCACATTATGTCGAGATAATTTAGTTAAAATCGTATTCGATAGAAACTGTACGAGACGCTGGGCGTAGCAGAGAATTGCGAGGATGAAACCTTGAGATTGGCATTTGTTCATCTTGCGAAACGGTTTCATCCGGATAGCGGAGCACCGGAAGCCGATGCCGTTAGATTTTCCCAGGTAATACATGGTAACAAAGATACGCCGTTTTTTGAAATAAGTAAATAAAGTAAATCTACTACGTCGTGTGATTGTTTAAGGTAGATTGAAAGTGCTTATAGACAGATTCGAAGAATCAGAAATGATCAGAGAGATAAGGAAACATCACCGGAGGTGGAAGAGTTTGATATCAAGGTATTTATATTCGACATATACATGTATCACGTCTTTCATTTTAGCTCTAATTGCCTAATAAATATTTTAAGCATACAGCACCACAACATCGTCACTACTTGAACTTTGACGTAGGAATCGGTACACCAAGCAAAAGGCAAAAATTACACACGATACAAAGGGCTCAGAAGGCAGTTGATAATGTGATGGAGCACAGATTGAAGAAGTTACAGGCTGAAGAGCGCAACACGTTAATTGGCATGGATAAGCAAAAAGCTAAGGACATCAAAACCCGTTATGGTATGGATCGTTTAGTGGAAGACTTGATTCAAGAGGCAATGAACAAGGGTGAATTCAGTGATTTACCTGGAATGGGAAAGCCGCTGAAGAATACAAACGCCAGAAATCCTTACGTCGATTTTGTGACTCACAAATTGAATCAGGTATACAAAGCATGGGAATTAATTTCAATGACTTGAATATAATTTATGTTAACTATGATTGCAGATATTGATAGACAATGGATTCACTCCAGAATGGATACAACTGTCAAAGGAAATTAGGGAGGAGACCGAAGAACTGCAAAAGAGATTGTCAGAAGCACGTAACAACGTGGGCGAGTTACCATTGAGTCCGGAAGATGAATTGATATGGAAAGACAAATTAAAACAATTTCAGACTGCAACAAAGCAAATAAACAATAAAATTGATAAGTATAATTTGTTAGTTCCTATACTGCAGAAACAAATGCTTCATGTTAGATTAGACGAGCTCGCCAAGAAAGCGTTATCGGTGCCGCCTTCGAAAAATATAAAAAAATACACAGATACTAGTTATGAAGGTATGAACGAGAGCATATCTCAGGACTTGTTTAATTTCATAAGTAACTTGTTTAGTAAAAAAATTACTTAGATATATATGGAAAATATGTGATATAAATACCACAAATTTGTTTCTACATATATAAATAACGAGATTAAGATGTAACAATATAAAAAAATATAATATTCTATATTTTATAAACCCGATGTGTGTATGTATGTATATATAAACTCCCTAATTAATTCCACTGAAGAGTGCCGTCTTCTTTTAATTTTATACGACCAGTCGCCAGGTGTTTTAAGGCACGAGGATAAGCACGATGTTCCGCCGTCTTCACGCGTTCCTGCAAAATTTTCTCGGTATCGTCTGATAATACGGGCACTGCTTCTTGCTCAATGATAGCTCCCGAATCTATATCAACCTAATTAATAAAAGGAAGAAAAATGACAATGATTCATTAATATTGAGATTACGATTAAACTAAAAAAAAAATCTTTTTGATTATCATACCTCAACAAAGTGTACGGTGCAACCCGATATGCGCACACGCGCTGCTAGAACGTCCTTGTGTGCATTTGCACCTTTGAAAGATGGCAACAATGATGGATGTATGTTCAACAAAGCTCCTTTCCAGTGTTTCACAAATTGTTCCGAAAGAATTCGCATAAAGCCAGCCAGACATACTATCTCAACTCCGGCAGCGTGAAGTTCCACATTCATGGCTGCGTCAAACGATTCACGGCTTGGATAATCGGTGTGTTTAATTACCTACAAATATAAAATAAGTAAAAATTAGGAAGATTATAGATTCGTACGTTTATATATTTTATTTGTAGCTATATGCGTAATTTGCATTAACGCATTAATTACCATAGTCCTAATGCCAGCTTTTTCAGCACGTTTCAATCCTTCGACACCAGGCTTATTGGAAATCACCAGGACGATTTCCGCTCCAATGTGCTGAGATGGATCCTGAGTAGCGTTAATTAATGATTGAAGATTTGTACCACTACCCGATATCAGAACGCCTACTCTTTTAAGGGGCTTGCTCAATGTTGCAACCAAGTTAGGAACGTATTGTTTCATCTCAAGTTCGAGGACTTCTTCAAAATTCTTTACATGCACTCTAGTCTGACCATCTACATTAATACAATTAATATATAAATTAATGTAATTAATGTAATTTTATTACTTATATTCGTTTACATTAATTATATTATTATATTCAATAATAATTACTGCAATGTGCATTTACGCTTCCGATAACTACAGGATTTTCGTCTTTTAGTTTAACTAAAATTTCAACCTTGTCTTTCTCGGAGCATATCAAAATCGCACCGATTCCACAGTTAAAGGTTCTTAGCATCTCATGTTTATTAATTCCGCCTATACAGAAACAAGATAGCATTATCAAAAAGAGCACTTCTATTAATTATTTTATGCACTTTGTGAATTTTAGAAGTAGAAATATACAGATGGCTATTATACATACCAATCGCTGCTAACCAACCAAAGATTGGTAAAACATTCCATTTTTCCGCATTTAACGTTACACCTAAACTCTCCGGTAAAATTCTAGGAATGTTTTCCGTAAGACCTCCGCCAGTGATATGCGCGAATCCCTTCACCAGGTTGGTTCGCAAGGCAGGAATAACGCTTTTTACGTAAATCTTTGTCGGTTCCAATAGTTCTTCGCCTATGATAACATTTTTCTTGTAACTCTTGCTTTCTATGATATACTGAATTAAAACCAGTTTAATTAAGAAAACGTATTGTACCAATCGTTCGGTTGCTCTTTGAAAAAGGTGCAGTGTCAGAGTACTTCTTATTTGCAAGTTTCAAAACTTTTCGCACCATGCTAAAACCGTTACTGTGCACGCCACTTGAGGGAAGTCCAATTATCACATCACCCTCTTTAACGTCATTTACACGTGGCAACAAATTGCCCTTTTCGACTGCGCCTACTGCAAAGCCTGCCAAGTCATATTCTCCCTCGGGATACATGTCTGGCATCTCAGCCGTTTCTCCGCCAATCTGTAAATTTTGATATGAATCAAATAAATAATGAAAATATTTCAAATAAATAATGAAAAGATAGATATTTATCTTATTTAATGTACATCGCTTTCTTAAATATTATATAATAAACGTTTTACCAAGGAACATCCTGCTTGCTTGCAACCTTCGGTAATCCCGCTTATGACCTTCGTAGCTACTCCCACGTCGAGTTTGCCACAGGCGAAATAATCTAAGAAAAACAACGGCTCCGCGTTGTGTGCGAGAACATCGTTCACGCACATAGCTACCAAGTCTATGCCCACTGTTTCGTGCTTCTTGCATTCAATTGCTATCTAAGAAAAAGATGTTTATAAATACAGAAGATTAGTTCTAACAGTTTCCTTCAATCTTAATATTTACCTTCAGTTTAGTACCAACACCATCGGTACCTGACACAAGAATAGGATCATTGTAACCAGCGGCTTTTATATCAAAGAGTCCACCGAATCCGCCTATGGCGCCCAAAGTGCCAGCACGTTTTGTGGAGCAAGTAGCTGGTTTAATAGCGGATATGAATTTATCACCGGCATCGATACTCACGCCACTATTTTCGTACGTTAATTGCCCTTTTTGCAAAATAGATCTAAAACGTTTGCTTGTTAATCTCGTGCGAGATATTAATCGATTAATCTGTAAATCACTCTATACACCTGGCGATCCCTTTATGCGCGATGTCGGTTCTAAATTGCTTCCCACTGAATGATACATACTGAGCAGCTTGGGTAGCTTTAGCCGCTGCCATTGCCAAGGTTGGGGCTATGCTAACGGTGATTAGAACTCTCCCACCTGTGAAAATGCTGTTGTAATTATCTAAGTTTTAGTTAATATCTTTTATTGTGTCACTATTTACCATTGGTCACTAATTCGCCTTCTAATGAAACAGCCGTGCCACAGTGAAAGACAAAGTAGTCCCGTTTACGCAATACTTCATCAATGCCTGTTATAACTTGACCCTTGGACGAAGATGTCGGATAGCCGCGAGATGCTAAAACCACACCGACAGCGGATACGTTTTCGCGCCATGAAACGAGAGACGAACTTAATGTTCCGTTACAACAAGCCTATAATACAAAATTATATATAAGTATATCAAAAATATAAATATGAAAATAAAATATGTGTTGTATCCAATATGGATGTCACTTCTAACAAATCAAACTAAAATCAAATTAATGTGGTACCATCATAATTGTAAACAGATCTGATGCCAAGAGTGGTAATACTACTTCTGTCTCAGGATCTCCAAATCTGCAATTAAACTCCAAGACTTTGGGACCGTCTTGAGTCAGCATCAAACCGGCATATAGTACTCCTGCAATATTAATTTTATGTAAATAACACATGTTCATGTAATTTCGCTTTACTATCAATAGAAAATTACAAACCGACAAATGGGATGTTCTCTTTTCTAAGTCCATCAACAGCTTTTTGAAGAATGTTTAGTTTCACCTGTTCATAATCCGTTTCACTTAACAGTGGACATGGACAATACGCTCCCATTCCACCCGTATTTGGCCCGGAATCGCCGTTAAAGATTCTCTTGTGGTCCTGTGCAGGCATCATAGGCACGACGGTCTTGCCTAAGAACCAAAAAAATGAAGTAATCTTTGAATAATTTTTTCTTTTCATTAAAGAAATAATTTGGATAGATATAATCTTGTTTACCATCTGTAAATGCCAGTACAGACACCTCTTCGCCCTCCAACAATTCCTCGACAACTATAGTCTCACCAGCAACTCCAAATTTCTTATCATTTAACATTTCATCTATCACCTGACAAGCTTCGTGCTGGTCTTTTGCTACTACTACACCTTTACCGGCTGCCAAACCTGAGGCTTTCACCACAAGTGCCTTGAAGAAAGCACTGTGTCAAAAAAGAATACATATATAAATTTTTAAATATATATAGTACATTCTCCTCAACAAGAGAGATTCTTTACCTTTTAACAAAGTTTTTTGCGTCTGCAGCGGAAGTAAAACCTTGCCACCTAGCAGTAGGAATACAATTTCTGTCCATAAATTGCTTTGCCCAATCTTTATTGGCTTCAATCTGAGCTGCTTTTTTCTGTGGGCCGAAACACTTTACTCCCACAACTTTCAATTCATCTGCTAATCCCTGAGCCAGAGGATCTTCTGGTCCAACTACTACTAAATCAATGTTATTGTCCTTGCTCCACTTGGCAACTTCCTATATTTAAAAAACGAGATAATCAATATCACACAATGATTTGATCCAAGGAAAAATTACAAAAAAATAACATAATGTATATACTTTGGTATTCTTGACATTTAATTCAATTAATTGCACTTTGTCAACTTCTTTAATGCCGGTGTTCCCGGGGGCGACCAAAATCTCTTTCACCTACGCCAAATAGAATGTACAGTTGTATTAATTTTCATTCATTACATCACTATTCATTTCTGTAATTATTAACTTACACACGGCGACTGAGACAATTTCCAACAAATGGCATGCTCCCTGCCGCCGCTCCCGATTACAAGAACCGTGCACTGGGTCATCTGCAAATTAACAATGTGTTTTGTCGAAACGGCGGGGATCACAAAAGTATTAGAATAAACTTAATAATTTCAGAATAAAATTATTCTTTCTCGTCACTCACCTTGGTCCAACTTGTAAGCTCGATAAACACTCGTGCGACTAACCGTTAATTATTGGTTGTTTACAGAAACCTGTTACGAGAAACCGCCGGTAGCTCTTTCCGGCACTTTCCGGATAACACGCTGCGAACGAAAACGTGGGATGCTACAGGTGGTCGGCGCGATTCGCTCTCGGCGCAGCAGCAACGTGAACGTGACTAATGACGAGCGCTGGCCCGCCAATCGCGCTTTACGCAATGACAGACCGGCTCGATCTCTCTCGCTCTCTGCGGGAGTTAATCTGTAATAATTCGTATATCGCTCGCGCGATGACCCGACAACCTTTTGGGAGGGGCGATCTCACGCACGAAAAATGATCTCGACAAGGACGCGTTGTTTACATCATTATTACATTGTAATGTACAAATAAACGTGCGCGGAGACGAAACGCATTTCTTATTTTACAATTCTAACACTATACAATTTTTCTTACTTTATACTTTATAATATTGTTATATTTTTTAAATTTTAAATCATCTGCCATAGATATTTAATGATTTTCACATGCACCGAAATCATTTGAAAAACTTGAAAAAAAAGATTTTGATACATTATTTTATAAATGTTATATTGATATAAGGGAACTTCATATAATGTTGGCCATTGAAATTATTTCGAGATTATTTAGCGGCCGTAAAGGTCACATGCAGTACGTCACTCGATCTTATCACGGTTGTTGTAACTTGTTTGTATTCAGCTTTTACATTATGACAAACAACGTAACATTATTTTTATCAGTCTAAATTCTGTCGTTTTATCGAAAATATTTTATAGCGATCAGTCAATTCCTAATAAGGATTTCAATGTGTAACATTAAAGGAATAAATTGATGAATTAAAAAATTATATTCCGTAAACAATATAAGAATGCGTGTTACATATCTAGAAAAAAATGTATCAAGTGATGAACAAAAGTAACTTGCTATAATATATTGCTATTTAATTATAATTTAATTTATGTACCACGTGTAATACGAATAACATTTAAACTATATATTTAAAGGCAATGTATTTATAATAATTTATAGGCAAGGTTCTACAACAGGTAGGAGAAAATTTAAGGAATGGTGCTAAATAATAAAATATATAAGACAAAAATAAAAATTAATCAAATTGCAATTAGTTTTTTTTTAATTATAAATGTTTAAAATATTTATGTAGAAAAATGTACAAATCATATGAACATTTAGAGATAATTCAAAAATAAACATTGAAATTTTGCTATATTTTATTTTATAATTCTCTATGTATTAAATATTCATACATAAGAGATTTAAATAAATATTTAAACACTTTCAATTAAAAAAAACAAAGTTTTATTCACAATTTTGTTATTTTCGACTTTTTATTTATTTTTTCCATCTAATTCACTCTTTAAATTTTCTCCCACCTGTTGCCTTTCTATCCATTCTGTATATAAAACACAGATATATAAATACTGACAAATATTATATAGAATGTATGACACGTAAAAATACAAAGAAAATTTTATGTTGAAATTCGACGCAAATTTTAAAATTATCTAGAGTGGCATTTAAACTGTTGAAGACGTTTTGAATCGCTAAGATAATTTCATCAACTTCAGCAGGACTGCTGAAGTTCGTCCGCTCGATGATATTTTGTTTGTGTGACGTTTGACAAAATAAACGCCGCGGCGAGACGTAATGATCGAAATAGCGCGACGTGACATCACGAAAACATCGTTCTCGAGATAATATTGTGCGGGAGGCGGCGGCAGGCCACTCAATAGGGGGTGGGTCATGTACGCTGCCGTGAACCGCTTTTTGTCGCGTGGATTCGCTCGCCTTCGCGGATCGAGTAGGTTTTCGACATCGGCCAAGAAGAGCCCGGACGCGGCATTGGCGGCGGAGATCGCGGGCATTGCGGCATGCAAAGGGTCTTTGAAAGTTAGTCACCTTGTTGAGAACGCGAGGATTTTCCTCTCTCTAATGCGCAAGAAAATGAAAAAATCCTTCTCTGTGTGACATGCAAAGAATCTTTGAATAATAACATGCTACACATCTTTTGCTATCTTTAGCGAGTTTATTTTGGAATGTCTAAAGATCTCCCCGTTGAAAAAATCCAGATAGAACTCCAGATAGTTGTTCACATGTATATCCACATAGATTGCCATGGATTTTAGATGGTTTTGTATTAAAAAGATGCAGGAGGAAATCTATATGATTATCCAGATGGAAAACCATACTAAAAAGATGCAAATGGAAATCTATATAATTATCCATACATACAACCATATTCCACCTGTATCTTTTTAGTATGGTTTTCTATCTGGATAACCATACGAAATTCATACAAAACCATCTAAAATCCATGGGAATCCACATACATGTGGACAACTATCTAGATTTTTATCTGAATCTTTTCAACGGTGCTAGGTTTTTTGTAGCTCTGCATAACATTATACTTTCTACATTTAATTCAAATAGATGTGCAATCAGATGTTGAGAAAAAAGAGAAATACTACTATAAAAAGTTCTACTACAAGGAACAAATCTTATGATATATTCTATTACTAAATTAAGTTTTCTTTTCGCGCATAATATATTGTAGTACATATAAGAATAACGTCTTTGATTGAGAAGTTTTAGGAATTAGAAGACCACGTATACATATACATGTACTTAGATTGCGACTGTTAAGAACCGATCTTTCGCAGGACGAAACGGTTGTACCGAGATTACAAATTGTACGCGTGTATCGATGGAATCCGGAAACGCCGGAAGTAAAGCCATACATGCAGCAGTTCAGCGTAGATTTAAACAAGTGCGGCACGATGGTGTTGGACGTCTTGATACACATCAAGGCGCAGCACGATCCGACGTTGTCCTTTCGGAAGTCTTGTCGCGAGGGCATCTGTGGATGTTGTGCGATGAACATAGACGGCGTAAACACCCTGGCTTGTATAACGTAACTTGTTCTATCATACTATTTTTATGTTAGTAAATCAAGTAATAGGATTGTAGTAGTATAATAAGTATAATATTAAATATTCTTTGAATTTAATCCTTAAAAACTTCTCTCTTACATCTCTAATAGTTCTGATATTTAGGATTTCAAAGATATCTGGGTAATTTCAGTCTAATTTCGGATGCTTAGAATACTTTGAATATATAGAAATTTGGATGTCTGAAATTTGAAATAATCGCATTAATTTTACATTTACCATATATTTACAATTACTTTTCTAGCCCCCACGAAATAAATCTCTTTTTAAATCGTGTTTAATGTTGTCCAAATCTTTAGAAAGGCAAAAGAATCTCCGGAGCCGTTGGTGATCTACCCTTTACCGCACGCATATGTGATTCGAGACTTGATACCGGATTTGGAGCAGTTCTTTGAACAATTCCGGAAAATCGATCCATATCTAAAGCGACCAGGTGAGGACGATTTTCTCGGTATGCGACAAATTCTGCAGAGTCCAAGGGACAGAAGTAAGCTTGACGGCTTGTACGAGTGTATAATGTGTGCGTGTTGCACGTATTCGTGTCCTCCTTATTGGTGGCTCGGCGACAAGTACTTAGGGCCTGCGGTATTACTGCAGGTAATAATCCGACATTTCTCTATGACAAATAAAATGAAGACGCATCATCATTCTGTATCTATTTACTTACATCGCTAGGCATACAGGTGGGTAATAGACTCGCGAGACATGGCACATAAAGAGCGGTTAGCAAAGCTCCGGGACTTCTATTCAGTTTATCGATGCCAGTCGATCTTTAATTGTACCAAGACGTGTCCAAAGGTAAGTCTTAAACAACGTTATTCACTGTCATTTTCCTCTTCTGCGATACAAAAGGATTTTAATTTACTGAAAGCAAGTAAAATATTTATATTTTAATTCGTCATGCAGTAATGTTATGTATTCAATAGGGTCTAAATCCAGGAAAAGCAATAGCGCAACTAAAATGTTTGCTGGCTGGACTTGCAAAGAAAGAGAAACCAGACCTCGACACACCACTTCCGAATACCTGTAATGGTGAAGAGCAATATCTATGCAGAAGGGAATAAAAAAATAGGACGATACAGTTCGCGAGACATTCTTCTTTATTGTATAATGTCCATCACTTTGAATAAAGAACTTCATATAATTGAGCACTAGGGTGCTTTTGTTATATAACAGGTGATAAAGTCATAAGATAATTAAATGTTCAAGGTAAAGTTAACCTACATTTCCGCACATTTGACATTAAACATAAGGCAGTCTTAATCTCTTTTTATTAGCATTGCTATGTTCTTCAAACATCAACTCCCAATCAAGAATTATCATTAATCGTCAAGGATCATAAAGTTGATAAATTGGCACTTAATATCGATCAACAACCTTTGCAGTGCGTGTTACTTACATTACATAGTATAGTAATAAGTATTCTATGTTGTAAATTAAATCACAAATTCTTATTATACTTATTAAATTGTCAGTCAAAAAATAAAAGTATATCCGAGTATTTCTATGTACTTTATCACAGAGTATATATATATATATCTTGTTTTCATGATTTTTTAATTTCCGAATTAACACAAAGTATATTTAATTGCAATTATAATTAAACGGAATGAATGTTATTAAACATTTATTTTACGTTGTACTATATTTGTACTATTTGTATGTGATATTTTATGAGACAAACTTAATAAGAGCCTTAATATTTAAATCTGTCAAAGATCTATTGAAACAGACCGTTTTCTAAATGACAATTAGTCTGTTCAATAAATGAATGGTAACATATCCATGTATTACAACGTAATCAGATGATATCAAGAGGACATTAAGTATTCCTCCATCCATTACTCGCAAAATAAGATATTTTTCTTGTACTTTACACTGCGTCAAGTATGTTTTTTTTCTTCAAACCATAATCCGCGGACGTTTGTTACAAACATTCAGAGGTGGTACATTCTCATTGTTCTCCACGTTATTATTCGATATCAGTCTATTGACTTCTTGTCGCATACGAATGTCTCTTAACCATGGATTCAGTAAGATCTGTGGCACTGTTATACGTTCCCTCGGATTCACCGTCATCATACGTTTAATCTAAAACAATATAATATTTCATTAATTAATAAAATTATTAATGTAAATTACAATTAATAAATACAGGCGTGTTACTACATACCAGCTTTATCACATTCTCTGGTACATGTTGGAAATGCGAGGATCGAAATTCGTATAATCCACGTGTGATTTCTTCTACTAAATTATTACTGTGAAATGGAGTTGTGCCACTTACACAGATGTACAATATTACTCCTAAACTCCATACATCGACCTGAAAGAATAGAAATTATTCATAAATTACTTTTCAAGGTTGTAGGATAGTTGTAAGAATAATTTTTCATTAAAACATATAAATACATACTTGTTTCGTATAAGAGCTACGTCCATGAGTCGATAAAATCTCGGGAGCAACATACATAGGGGTTCCGCAGAAAGTCTTCATCATTGTTTGGGTATCAACAAATTTTGACAACCCAAAATCTGATACCTTTACTAAAGGATAATCAGAGTTATCTTTTAGTAGTATATTCTCTAGCTGTAAACAAATTATTAACTGTTAATAGTAACTATTAATATATCCATGTGGAGTGTTCAGCTAACATTAATTGTACCTTCAAGTCTCTGTGTGTAATACCTTCCTTATGAAGATAATGGACGGCAAGTACAATTTGATAGAATATCATTTTTGCACATGGTTCTGACAGTTTTCCAGTACTTTTTATTTTATCAAAGAGCTCCCCACCTTCCATTAATTCGAGAATAATGTACATGGCTCTGGGTGTGTCATAGATGTCTATCAAATAAATTATGCAGGGCTGAAACAATAAATACAAAACTCCATTGGTGTTCAAACTACAGCGAGACCCAAGAGAGACACCATAGTGCATGTCTAAACTTACATGCCTCAACTTTCTTAATATTTCAACTTCATTCCTGACATTCATTGGATTATTAAAAATGTTCCCATTATCTGTACTAAAGTAATTTTTTTGTATAATTTTAATAGCAAACTTTTCCGAACCATCCTTCGTAAATAACATCCTAACTTCGCCGCAGGCGCCAGCACCTAGCCTACGGCCGCTCGCGTATTTCTGCTTTAGTTCCAATGGCAATTCGCAAGGGGTTTCAAGATTTGTGGTCATAAATATATATACTGCAATTTAAAGAATTAAATTTCATCATATTTATATTTATAAAGTAATTTAGTTTTAATACAAAATATAAGTACCTCCGAAGTCACTTCTGGCTAAGGCTATCTTGGAATTATTTTCAATGATGACTCGTTTTCCATGGCCAACCAAGTGGTCATCGACAAAGGTCCCATTATGACTCAAATCTTCTAGATACACCACAGCCTCATTCATGTTGCAAATACTCTCCCTGTATATGCGGAAGTGTACCTTGCTGATTACATTCAGAATTCTTGGCCTCAACTCTTTTGTAGTTAAATAAATATCACAATTCTCAGCACGTCCAACCGTATAACTGGTGTCCTTCAGATCTAAAAGAGTTTACCAAATAATAAAATTTAAATTAGAAATTATTTATTTAATTCAATTTCTAATTTAAATTATTTATGAATGTACTCTCTTCGTAGTTTTTCGATCGACACAAAAAAATAAACTTCATTGCTTACCCAGATTTGGCAATAATGGCCGTGTAGCACATAGTCTTCCCCAAATAGTCAACGTCGTTTGCTGGCTCGAAACTTCTTGCGATTGTGTCAAAGTATCTACGTTCTGAGTGTCGGGCAGACTGGCGGGGATCTGTTCCTGTGACTCCATATCCATTTCACGAGGTGAAAAGTTATCCAAGAAAATACTTAGCCAAGAGTGTTTCGAGAACCACGAGGACGCGACTAACGCGGTTAGCTCATTCCTGTAAATTCGCCGATTCACGAAAACGTTAAACGTCCAAAATTGCGACAATGATCATTTCCTGAAAGAAACTTACTTGTGTGTTACACTTCAGTGAATTTTTATGTCGGAAAGATAAAATGCCCGGCGTAACGTTCTCGAGAATTTCCGGATTCCCGGCAAGCCAGCAATAAGAAATACGGCGGATACGGCGCAATTACAACTAACCATGTGACGGAGCCGCAACCGTTGCAATTTTCAACATTCTCGCGCGTTGTTCGCGTCAATAAGCGAGCAATCGATATTATCGATCGTGACTACCGTACAATTCTTCATTATCGACAATTGTAAAAAAATTGCAGTTTATATTAAATTTTTATATTACAATAAAAAGATAATCCCATATTTGATTAAACTTGCATTAGTTCTTCCTTCAAAATTGTTGATACGCAGATAGGATATATCTTAAGTCTCTTCTCGCGTCATTAAACGTTAATTGATTTATAGTTTAGATAAAAATAAGATTAAAAGTCGTTCAAAGTAAAGACTACTCTATAATTTCTTTCTAAAAACTACATGAAACCAGTTAAAAGTATTTTCCTACAAGGAGTTCGTATAGCGAATTTCGGGAATCACAATAAACGTCCGCCAGTCCTGTGTATCACAAATGACGAAGAATACTTTATTGTAAATCTACTTGTTGGTATCATTTCCCAAGCAGGTAGAAAGCGAGTCACAGAAGCCAACGTGATGAATTTTATGACGGGCGACGCTACAACATAACTTCTAGTGTTACTTTTTCTTATTTTTTTCTCTTTTTCTTACATCATCTACGTATAAACACGCATAGTGGGTGTTTGGTACGCGTACGTCTCGCTTACAATGCTACGTCTTGCTAATTCTCATTGCCCTATTGTACTATATAAAATACTGTCATGCACATGTCGAATAATATGTACTGCAGAGTTAGGAGAGAGAGATCCTTAAGCCTAATGCTTTGATAGAAACTATGAGAATCTCTAGCGAGTACAACGGAACCGTCTGCGCGTTCCTAGATGCATAATTCAGATAACAGATTACTACGAGAAACCTGCAAACGTAGAAAAGGAAATTGTATATCGTTCAGAGAACGATGCAAATCGCATATAGGTGTGTAATGAATACTTGTAGCGATCTCACACTCTCAGTGACAACTCTGTTTATTATTCACCAAAATAATTTAGTACCACATATTAATTGAAGGGTATCTCTTCTCGGATGAAGGGGAATTTCTTGTTTCATACTCGGCTGAATAAACAGTAGGGGAAGGTAGCAGTCAAGTAATTAAGTATATCATGTTGGAAAAATCATCCTTAATTAAGCGATTATCGATTACTGATTTCCTTCCTTGCGGATTGCACGTTTTATACACGTGTGCGAATATCCCTTCTTATCGAATGCCTGAAAAATCGGACGCTTTGCTTCATGTGTATCTGTATGCTGTGTACGTGGGTGTATGCGCGCGCGCGTACGCGCGCGCGTTGTATCTATGTGTGTATGTGTGTCGATCAATCCTTAACTTCGTATTCTCTCCGAGGTTTATTCCCTTATCTTCCATCTATCGTCTACGTAATGTCTGCGCTACCACTAATACTAGTTAGAACTAAAAGATACAACTAGTACCACCTTCTCTCTTGGAACCCACGCAATGAACTATGCGCTTCTAAGACTTTCACACGTTACGCCTCACGAGTCTCCTCTCCCATCGGCTCAAAGTCATCGCATTCTCTAGATTCGGCTGCTCATTGTAGTATCGTTACTAACGCACGATTCTAAAACGTTACAAGCCTGTGACGGGCAAATTCATTTTTTATTGTTCAATCTATATTCCAGGTGTTCTTTAAATTTCATTACCTCAGTTATCCCAATTCGCAATCCCTGCGCACAAAAATAAAATAAACATATCTCTTTCGATTCTATGAGATTCGATTGTACATGTAAATCCATTAAACTTCCGAAAAAGATATGCCGTTTCGAGAGAATCCGATTTACGCACAGAAGTGTAACAATATATTCGTTTGCAGTTGAGAGACAGTCTTCGCATTGTTGTACCACTTTTGTTGCCATTGTCATTCGGTCTATATTACTTGCGACGTTACGTGTCCCACAAAAAGAAACAGATGTCTATTAATGCGGCAATGTGATAACAACTCAGGACACACACGTGAGCCGATTAGACGATCATTAACACTCGATAGTTTGTATGATACAAAGACACTGCGCGTCTATACATGTGTATGTGTAAGTATGTATGTATGTGTATCTGCGTGTAATATGCTTATATATATATATATTTATATATATGAGTAAAGGAGCAACATCTTTCGTTCTCTCAAGAACTCTCGAGGAGAGCGCGCGGATATTTAAGTGACAACGAATTAGTTACCATCATAGTTGCGTGGTGACGCCACAGCCGAAATTTTCGTCGCTGCCGACAGAAAGTTAGAGATTCGACGCGTTCTTACGCAAGGTCATAATCGAGGAGGACGATCTTCTTCTTCTCTCTTTACGCGTGCGCGCGCGCGCGTACGTGTGTGTATGTGTGTATACAAGACCAGTTGGTAACTAATACTTTAACGGATACATTGCATAACCAGGCGAAGAGAGTAAGAGTAAGGACCTCTATTCTGCAAATGTTAACGACAGTATCGGCATCGTTACAAATTTGTCGTTGCTTGATGCTATTTTATATAGTAAAAAGCCGCATAATGATAATATAACAATATCGAGAATGTTATTAAGAGTTACAGAACAGGCCCTTAAATCAAAGGTGAGTTAACGTACCCGCCAACGACAAATTTCGCGCTACGAATAAAGACACAGTATATGTACAGAATAATAATGCCTACTACAATTGCACAACTGTCTAAAGGAATATAACTCTTGTAACTGTATATGGCATTAGAATGACCCCACGTTCCGCAGGTGATCCATAATGAGAACTCGTGGGAACGTCCTCTCGATCATTTGATCCTCGTGACCGTTTCTCTCGATTCACTCTCCTCGAATAGTGCAGTTCATTGCCGTAAAACGATGTATTTTATAATATAATTACTAATTATACTTTATTTTATAAATTAATTAAAGAGCTCTTAACCAATACGTGTTTATGTGTGTTTATGTATAATAATAATAATATTAATATTAATAGCATATGTACGATAGCTTTTGTAGCAGCTTACTCTTTCGGCCGATTCCATTAAAATGGATGCGCGTTCGTCTTTTCTCTCGTTTATATTTCCGTTCGCTTCCGCATACACGACGTCTGACGGAAAATCTAAAATTCGGTGACTAGCGGCACTCCCAAATCTTCACCGTTTGATCGACGCTTCCGGTGACCACATAGGGATGATTCTTGTGGAAATCTGCAGCCAAATGAATTAAATTGATGATCCGCTCGTCTGGTAATTTTACGAAATCAGAGAAACGCCGCGTCAATCGAGAAGAGAAGTGAAAGAAAGATGTACGAACCGACAGAAGTGCAGAAGTGAAGATGCGCTTCGAGGGTCTTCATCACTCGCTTATTGCGCGTGTCCCAGACTCGCAGCGTCTTATCGTCGGACGCGCTGACGATAAACTTGCCGCCAGGATGGAAGACAATGCATCGCACCCAATTGTCGTGCCCGATGAGGGTGAAGAGGCACACCCCGGCGCCGACGTCCCAAACGCGGATTGTCTTATCCCGTGAACCGGAAGCGAGGAAAGGCCCTTCGTGCGCGCCCTTGTTGTCCGCTCCGGCTGCCGCGTTGATCGACGCCCTCGCGTTCTCCGGCGCCCATGCGATGCACTCCACCACGTGATCGTGTTCCCTAAACTCGACCTAATGGTTCCGAATGATTTTGCGTTACGAGTGAACGCTTGAATTGGTCTTAGAGAAGCGAAATTGAATTACCTTTGTCTCTTTCGTCGCGATGTGCCATACCCGGACAGTTTGATCGTTCGAACAGCTGGCAATGAGCTCGCCGCACGGGCTAACTCGCACCATTCTCACCCATTCCCTGTGTCCTGTAAGTGTCTTCACGCAGTAGCCCGTTGCCACTTCCCAGATCTTGATGGTCTTATCCCTGGAGGCGCTCACTACGAAATCACCCTGCGGCACAAACGCAACTGAGTTGACATTGTGATCGTGGCCGTGCATGGTCTTAACGCAAGCGAACGACTGATGGAAATCCCACAGCTTGATGGACATGTCTGCGCTGCAGGAGGCGAGCAGCTTTCCCGAAGTGTCGAACGCGATGTCCTGCACGCTGTCGGTGTGGCCTTTTAGCGTCCTCTCAAAGTCGCCGCTTTCAAAGTCCCATACCTTGCAGGATAAAAGACGAAATATATTGAAAAATTGTATTTTCAGTTTAATACTTGTAAATCCAGCAAACAAATGTTTGTTAATCTGTTTGCAGGTCGTTCGAACGTTCTCACCTTAATGGTAGCATCTTCGCTGGCGGATACTATAAGACTAAAAACCGGGTGGAAAATAACTCTATTGATAGGGGCTCTGTGTCCGGACAGACAGAATTTCTCTGGCGGCCTCGGTATCCATTCGGATGGCGATCTCTTGCCGCGCGTTGGTGCGCCTTCTATAAACTCTTTCTCCGCCTCGGAAAGTTTAGACTCCAGTTCCATTACCTACGACACGCGAGTGTATACATCAATCGTTTAGTTGACGTAATATATCGTTGAATTTTTCTGTGCACGCAGCACCATAGAATCGAGAGTTCACAGAAAATATCTCGAGAATTAAAAAGAAGGAAAGGGCTTTACTTTTTTCTGCAACCGTATGACCGAGGTCCACTTCTTCTCCAAGAGGCCTCCGTACTTCCTCTCCACCTCTCCCGGCATATCTGCTTCTTTCTTAAATGCCTCCAGAGCATCTTGGTAGCCGTTTGTGCTAAGGTAATCCGCGATCGCCTTATTTCTGAAAGAGCCGATTCATTATTAGGACAAACGTAGAAACTTAGTTTAGAAAAAATGCTATTTTTATCTATTTATCAATTTAAAATAAATAACATTCAATAAATTTTAAATAATTATCCTCAAACTTGCTTGTTCGCTCATCCGTAAGCTTTCTCGTAGGGTATCGCAAGGACAGGATCGAGAAAGGATAAGTGAGAAGACGTGTGTGTTAGGTGATAGCTTTAATCGGCAATTGTTCCGCGTTGGCGTCGACCAGAACCGCCTGTTTATGACGCAGAGATAAAGATAAAATACCGTACCTGCGATTCAACACAATAGGCGGGGAAGGGGGGAGGCCGAAGGCAGGTTGGATACGTGGGAAAGAGATTGAAAGTCGGGCAAACTTGTGCCAGGGTGAAAGGCCTCGCGAGTCGGCCGTTCGTCTCTATCCACCTGACTACTCCACGTGATGGTAAATTATCGCTCGCGGTGCCTCGTGATCTCCGCGTTTTGCGGCTAACGCGTGGAGCGCTGGCGCGTAGGAGCGACTCGTTGGACGCGTAACCGAAAAAAAATAAATAAGGAAAGCAATACAATGCCACTTTGTCCAGGCAGAAAGCTAACCCACGTGCCGCGACCACTTCCGTTGTTTGCATTCGTTACAACGTCATCGTACGCTGATTCGACATTCGTTTCAATGAATGGAAAATGTCATTCGGATTTCACAGCACGATTCAAGGTTTGCTGCGAGCAGAAACAAAGCTGATAATAAAAATGACTCACCGATATGCACATGTGCGTACTACGTGTATGCGAATTAAAAATCATAAAGGCAAAAATATGTATCAAATTTTATCTTAGCGAGTGGCAACAGAGGAACATTTAAATTTATAATCACGTAATTTAAATACGGCGTAGTATTGATTATAGAAACACTTAAGTTTGTGTGAAAACAGATTAATCAGGCTTATCGTCAGCTGTTATTAAGGAAAATTACAAGTTCGTTTGTTTACGAACAATAATAAATTGGTGTAAAATCGCTGCAAGATATTGATAGTTTGGAAGCTCCAGAAACGAAAGGTAATTCCAACAATAAGCACTTCCCCTCAAAAAGACGTGTCAATAATCGCTCCTAAGAAAGAATTTAACCGCATCTCGTGAGATTTATTCATCGTTAATTGCATTCGGTGTACAATCAACTTATAGAACGTCGTAACATGGATACCGTGATCCACACGGCTAATTGCGTACTAATTCGCGGATATTTAAGAGGAGGCCAACATGGGTAATGACAGAGGTAAATCCATAGGGGTACTTAACGACGTGAGAAATTCTACATTTGTTCACGCAGGACGTCCTGGCTAGGTGCACGCGCGCGCGCGCGCGCGCGCTTTGCCGCAGGTACAAAAGTGGAAAAGAATGTTTCGAGTCAGGTAGGGATAATTGTGTCCGTGAGTGCGGAAGGCGACCCGTCATCTGACACCCGCGCCTTGGGTTCTCAGCGAGAGCACGGGAAAACGTCGAGGAAGAGATAGGACGGACGGTCTCTCGTGACAATGGGTCACGCACTCGAGAAAGAAAGAGGGATAGAGAGAAAGAAAATAAAAGATATTCTATGCGTACGTGAAGGCGGTTGTAACGGCATATCGCACGTTGTTCCGCGTGCAGGTGCGTGCGCCCCGGGGGATCGTACGCGGGCAAGCATGCGAAAGCCGTGGCATTCGAAAATTCAAAACGCCGCGGATCGGCGTTTTAATGTATTCCCGGGGTACGTGCCCGCTTCGGAGAACATCCGTCGCCGCGGGCTTAGAGTATTTTTACTCTCTCGTCGTTGATACCTGCAAATGGCATTATCACGGAGGCATCGCGGGAGAGACGAGACGCTTATTCTCTCTTTTGTGTTTATTCTTCGTCGATCCTCGCGCACGAGGATTTACACGGTCATCAGGCCGCGCGCGGTCCATTCGCATGATGTCCATACGCAAAGTTCTTGTGGCCGCGCGAGCGAGGAATGAGAGTGCGTTTATGTCGCTCGTCGTCGGCGAGGAATTCTAGGACGTGACGCTCGTAGCGAGACATAAAAAAAATATGTATCCGCGCGAGCGCAGATGATGTCTTTAGAGCATTAAGGACGGCAAACAAAACGTTTTCCGGAAATTGGATGCTGACAGGCACGTCATTTGAGCGCCGCGCGTTCAGAGACACGAGCATAACGAATGCGATGAAACACCTGCAGCAGCAGCAGCAATCGAAATTAAACTCTCCGCTGCTCTCCTCCCGATCGCCTCCTCCTCCTTTCAGCGTTCGTCGTATAAATTAGAGGTAGAGCCGAGGAAGAGGTAGGCCGAGATCGCTACCGGCGATACGAGACGGCGCTCGTTTCGAGAGAGGTGCTCTCGTATACAAAGATCGGAAGGATAGGAACGGCGGTAACGGTACAATAGAACTTCAGAGCCGCGAAATTCTTTCTCTCATTCTCCTCTTTAGCTCCGCGATGAATCGTGCGAGACACGTTGTGTTTCGGCTCGCCGCAGGAATGCAGATCGAGGTGCAGATCGAAGGAGCGATATATCCCGAGGCGCTATCCTTGACTCCCCCGAGGTAGAGGTGGATACGTGAAAGCGGAAGAAGAACGGAGTAATTCATTCCGTCTGGCCCTTAGCGCATAAAACAGACGCTGACATCAGCGTGAAATCGCCTCGCTGTTATCTATCTCGCGTTTAAACTTGACGAGTAAGCACGAGGGGCTATGTAGAATTGACTTGCCTTATCTGCAACTGCATGATACACACGATCAGATTTAATTTCTCAAATGTGTATAAAAATATTAAATTACTTATCACTCTCGTATATTTACTCTCGTACAATTCCTAGAGGTTTCATCATCGTTTCGTAACAATCTCGATACGAACATACATTTCACATCATTAATTGATCAGAGAAATGCGTGCATGCGTGCGTGCGTGCGTGTGTGTGTGTGTGTGTGTGTGTGTGTGTGTGCATTTTTTTTCTAATTAATTAATATAACATAAAGTATATTCACACAAATATAATAATTAAAAAAGAAAAAGAAATAATACATAGATATTTCTTTTCAGTTTTGTAATTATTTTTTTGAAAATGATATATTAAAAAAAAATTGTAAAACTGAAAGACCCTAAGGCTGCGAGACTATCTAAAGGTCAAAGAGCCAATTTATATTTATTGAAATATCGACTGCGTCTAGTGTAGCCACACACAGATACGTAACTTCGACAGCGATTCTCTCTATTAAAAATGTTAATCGCCCTTCCATTCAACCCTCTGTATCGGTTTACGGGAAGCCCGGAAGTGAAAGTCGCACGCCAAAGGGATCGTTTCGCTATCCGCTTGCTAAGAATTACACGTGCGCATCGCTCCTGAGGGTCGGAAGGCATTCTTAAGAGGAAAACAACATGGATACGCCAAGGTAGTGCACCTGTGCTAATCGATGAGAGCCCTCTCCCTCAGGCGGGGAACCGTCAGCTCTCTCTTTCTCTCTCATCCCCCTTCCTCGCTTCATTCCAAGGGTTCGCCGTCGCCGACTCATTCCGAGCGAGCTATCGATCCCGCGGTTCGCGCGTGCTCCCTCACCATCGGGACCGCCATACGCCCCCGCCATTCCCCGGACATGCCCGTCGCTCGCCTCCCAAGACCGACCGATCGACGAGCGATTTTGCGTCATAGGAAACTAGTCGGCATAGATCGAGGATACGATCGATGCCGGCGGTGTCCTCGTTTGACGTAACGCTGCCGTGTCGCAGCACGCGGCTCTCTCGCTCGCTCGTGGAGGGCGAAACGAACCCCCCCCAAACGAATTAATTATAAACAGTTTAAATAATGTAAGAGTACAATCCGAGAATAGCCCATCGTTCAGTCCGAATGAAGATTTCACGGAAATTCCAAAGCACTCTAAGCCGTGAAATAAGGAAGACGAAAAAAACTTAGATATCACGAAATTCCAGTCCAACGTATTTCGGATACCTGAAACAGTATTGTTTACTCATTGCAAACATTTTAGAATGCTTTTCGAGACCTAAAAGTCTGCCGGAATGGTAGATTCGATCGCCTTTTAATGATCGTCGTAGGACATCGGGGACAAGAGTAGTAATGACCGGTGACGCAAAAAAAAAAAAAAAACAGGCCGTTTCATTGAAAGATAAGGACGAATTGGGACGTGGCGAGAGATAATGGCGACGATTGGCGACTCGTTCGATTCTTCCGCGCGTGTGTACGCGCGACAGCGCTCGAACAGGAAGCACAGTCACACGCGGAGCGGAGAATGCACGACGGCTGAAGAACTCGACTCGCAGGCGAGATCGTTATTTGCCTGCGAGTGACTCATCTCTACGTCGGGCCTGCCGACTTTTCTATCGTGAAATCGGGGCATGAGAAAATTCAAGAGCGCCTCCCATGCAGCTCTCACACCTTCATGCGCCCACGATTATGCAAAATATAATGAACCAATTACATAGTTAGTCCATTAAGGCTCAATGCTCAATGCCAATTAACGATGCCAAGGTAGCTCAAAGGATTGCGCCACAACGCACACCTGGAATGTATTACGTTTTCTAATGAAAGTTTGTACATTTTTCAATAACTGGGAAAATGAGGTCAATAAATTCAAGTCGAGTGTAAGGAGGATTTGAAGGCACTTTACCTGAAATTCTAGGAACGCATTTACGAAGATTCGTTTCATGAATGACGCACTATTTCCTCAGAAAATATAAAGAAAATATTGTGACTATTATTGCGCAAGAGAACCTGAACGTAGGCGGTACACAAGACAGGGAAGGAAACCTTGCGTATTTCCTCGATTGATCCGTTCCCGGGCTATATGCGCGTCGCGTGTATCAACCCCTACAACTATGAAGGTGAGACAGAGAGAAAGAGAGAGAGAGAGAGAGAGAGAGAGAGAGAGAGAGAGAGAGAGAGAGGCAGGAACATTCATAGCTGATGGAAGAGATTGAGGGGAAGCCGTTAAGAGCGCCGGTGATCGAAAACATGCAAACCGGGAATCCCGCAAAGCATTATATGTATATGCGAGTTCGTCAACTTACAACTCCTCCCTCTGACGTTGAGACAGCACCATTTTCATGATCCTTGTGTGTGAACTGGCTGGATACCTCGATGGTGATTCCGCGGAGCGCGACTAGATCTTTCCAGTCACCTCTCAATGATCTCAGTGCTCCGCCATCGGTATTGCCTGCGACACAAAAAATTACACGCGTCAGCCTTAAGTGCACGTAACACATCTGCATATCTATAATTTATTTTTATACACTGTAGAAACGTAAAAAAAAAAAACTCGGATAAATATTTGATATAATTGTAAATCGATCACAAAAAAGGTAATGTCTATGTATGATCCCTTGTCCTCCTCTGGAAATAATTTTATTTCGAGAGAAAAACATTGCTACAAATCACCTTACGCGATGTGTCAACAGAAACAAAACGTGATACCTCACGCGTGATACTCCGCATATGAAATTAGTTCGTAGAAGACGCTGAAGAGGTATATATTTTTTTATCCGCCTCGCTCCCGCCTTCTCCGCGAAGTGTGTGCATCGGCGCGGTTAGCACGGCCGTTATACTTTTCTATATATCGCGGGGAAAGAAAAAAGAATAAGCGGCGGCAATCTCGCCGAGAGTCGACCGTGCCGAATTGTTTCCGCGGGAATATAACATAATGCGCGCGGCGCGCCTGAAATCAGTGTCGTGGTTTATTTTACTTTCCATCGTGTCGCGCGGGAGAGAAACCCGAGCAACGTGGAATTAGGCGCGTCGCCGGCCCCGCTCTTCTCTCCCCCCCCCCCTAGTTGTGGAAACCACTTTTGCGAGCTTTCGTCGCCGCCGTTTCGCGGCCGAGCTTGTGGGGCTCGCGATTTCGCCGGATCAATAGCACTTTTCACTTGCGGCGCACGAAAGGGAAAGGCGGCTTGAAAAGTGAAGCTCGAAATCACGATGTGGCGGTGACGTGGCGATAATCAACGGTTATAGGGAGGTAAAACGCTGGTCGGCTCTACCGCAGGTGGTGGGCGCACACGTGGACAATTTCGAATTTGAATGGTCGCGGAAATGATACACCTTACATTGCCTGCTGCGTTAAATCACGTACGCCGTTCATTACCCTCTCGCGTGAACGTGGAAAATTAAATACGCAATTTCCTGCAAAGTTGCGAAACGAAAATCGATACGCGGGGAGAGAAAGCTGTGTGTAATTTGACCGATCCGAGTATTTGAAAAAAAACCTCCCCTCCTCCCGAGATAAATTACCGTGTAGGTAATACATACGAGGTGTTTACTTACAACCCATACAAGTTTCTCGCACGAAAATTACTCGAGATAACGAGTATTTGCGTACGTATCAGTTCACATTGACAACTTATTATATAAAAATAATCAAGACAGAGTTACAGATAATATGCTGCAGTATTTATATGTATACAGGGTGTCCCAAAACATGTGGGTCAACGCTCGTAAAAAGGTAGAAGAGATCGAGATGAACATAAAAGTCCAATATTGTCTTGGGTTAGCTCCAGCAATAATCGAGGTACTAATTTTTAAAATTACGCGAATGAGAGCGCGCCGAGGGAAGAGCTCGCCGTTCAAGCCATAACATGGAAGAAAAAATCTATCGTGAATGTATGATAAACTTTTATTAATTTACTGTTCACAATTACAATAGAAATTAATTAGGTTATTTGCAAATTCCATACGTTAATATCCCGATTATTGGTGGACCTAACCCAAGACAATATTGGACTTTTATGTTGATCTCGATCTCTTCTACCTTTTTACGAGCGTTGACCCACATGTTTTGGGACATCCTGTATACAGAGTGCTAGGTCTATGACTCAACTTTCTTGCATTAATAACCGACAGCAAATCATAATTCTTATTGAATCGGTTGTGTCTTTTTAAGCAAAACCGTAGTGTGCGAGTTGGCGTTCCCACAAACGCGAGGGGGAGAACGATCGCAGGAGGAAGGACCTTGACAGTCGCAAAGGCGCGCGCGGCGCGCGGCGAAGGTGCAGCGTAGGAATACGTCGTCGGCGCAGCGTCGCGACGCTTCCACGACGCGATGGTTATCGCCGCCGATGCGCCGTGATCGATAAAACCGGCACACGGCACAGCACAGCACGCCCACTCCGCGCGGCACTGGTCTCTCCGCGTATATTTTCGCCTATGCGGTGCACTTAAATATTCATAACGGCCTCTTTTCACCTCGTAACGCCGTAAAGTCGTTAAAAAGCCCGACGTGGATTATTAGGAGATGCTCGTGAGGAAGGTCGCAGGACAAAACCAGAGTGGACTTAACGAACAACTAATGAAACTTTAATACGCATAATTAATGAATAACAAGGCATAGATAGGAAATAAAGAGGGAATGACAGACAGAAAGATCTGTTCTCGTGCTGCGAAAAGCAGTTTACCTATTTTTTCGTTTTCTTCTTTTAAGTAACAATTATCTTTTAAGTAACAAAGAATATCTTTTTGATAAATAGTCTTAAAATATCCTCATCGTTTACCTGAAACAATCAATATTGAAATAAACTTCTGTGTACATACAGAAAAAATACGAATTAAATAAATGTCACTTCAATCTCAAATAATTCATAAACTTATACATCCGCAAATCTATCACAAGTTCGCCATAAGTTTCAAATTTATTCAAAATATATTCTAAACCCTAGTAATTTAATAATTCAATTAAGAATATTAAGTTGAAATAGAAATTCGATTTACTCATTATTTTTACCTTTATTTAATTCAATTTTATAATATTTTCGAAAAGAATATAAACTCTTTTTCTTTCAAGTACATGGTATGAGTTTAAAAAATTTGTGATAGATGTATTTTAAGACTATCGAGGAAATACTCTTTATTGAAGATAACCGAAACCATTTGTTAAGGGGAAACAAGTAAATTGAGTAATCCCTTTTCCTGGCAGGTAGAATTAACATCTCTCTCTGTGCGTAGCAAAACTGTACCTCTCGCTCGGAATATGAATGGGGGGCGATGATGTACTCGGTACGTTGTACCGAGGTTCGTACCGAAGAGCAACGATACTCTGCTTGGCCGCGCCGCGCGTAAATGCATACGGCCGCCGTGAAAAGTTGAAAGTACCGCGGAGGATATACATAATTTACGATGTCCTTGTTGCGAACGGTAATGCGCGTTGAGTATACCGGGAATTCCGTTCGGCGCTTCGCCCATTCAACCCTAGCCGGTGAAGGACCCTCCCTCCCGGGGTCTAAAAATAAGATCTTCTCTATCCGTATCTCCATCATTTTCCCGCGTTGGAAATGCTTTCCCGTAAACAACCCGAATGTGTACTGCAAGTCTTAAGAAACTCTAAGTAATCGTTAATCAGTCATTCTCCTTACATTCGATTGGTCGATTTCTTACAGCTCTGCAAGACTTTATCTATCGAAGACGGACCATTGCAAAACCGCCAATGAAGTCATTCACTTAACTCTGCCTTGAGTCATTAAGTTTATTTATTTTTTCCGTAAATTTTGATAACTCCCCCCCTCCTCCCCCGATTTCCCAACTGTCTGATCTCGCGCCTGCTTAGATCTTCAATAAAGATCTCGCGATGTAATATCTCGCTAAGAAATATAATCCACGAGGCGGCGTCGTAAATCCTTATCTCGCGGGCACTATCGCTTCTCCTTCGTATACGATCGATCTTTCGACTCGCCGCCGACTCGTTCGTCCCGCTAACAGCGTTACGCTTCCGGGATCATCGGTCCAAGCGAGCGACTGCCGACTTTCCTGACCTCGCGCTCCGGTATCCACCTGGTCCTCCGCTTCTCTAGATTAATCGACTCGCTTGTTAATCGCCGAGATCCACTTGCTCGCGACGGGAAATGGGAATCGCCGACCGGTTGGCATCGCCGTCGACGGGTGAAACGGATCTACCTGATCTACGATCGCGACGATCGGTTACCCCGAGTTCCTCAGAACCCGCGGCTGCCTAACGAAAAATTCATCGCAAACTCGATCGCAGGAAGACCGTCCGTCGCACGGATTTACAGATAAGACTTTGACGGTGGTCTACTTCGCGACCGTTTGTAACGTAATTAGAAAGCTCCTTCTAATCGGCCATGCAAGTTAAAACAAATTCGAGAAAGGGAGAAAGAGAGACATTACGTTTTCCCGCACCGCGATTGAGATAGCCGCAATCTTCGAATCTCGGCGGCTAATTGATCTAGGCCGTCTGGGCCGTCGCGTTTCTCTCTCTCTTCCCTTATCCGCGGGACAATCGCGATTTTAATCGTCACGACTATGCGTGCGAGACGAGTCATTCGTCAGGAATCTGGGAACGCGAATCACCATCTGTTGTCGCGCAATTAGGCAAGACCGACACCTCCCCCCACCTTCGAAGGCGCGGTCGTGGAAGCAAAAGGTCCCCGAACGATAAGCGCATCCGCAACAGTCTCGAATCGTCTCGCGTGGTTTTCTAATTTTTTTTTTTTCATCCGACGATTCTGCGAGGGAGATAATCGATATCGCACGAGGGAGCGACAACATCTGGGGAAATTGACGTACGATACACGCGCGTACGTGTCACCCTCGAGAACGTAGACTATAAATAGTGTAATTAGACACATGACAAACAAGCGACTGACTGACTGACTGACTGACGGCCGCAGGGAAGGAAACGATCGGCGCAGCCATACGTTTCGCACAATCCGTGAGAGGAAACGTTGACCGGCCTCGCCGAAGGTATATCGACTACCTGCCGCGGAAGGAATCGCCAGGTGCTCCGATCGCGCTAATGGGTAGGCCGCCTCAAGGTCGTAAGGGAAACGTCACGCTCGGGAAAACCGAGCTTATCTGTAACACGCGAATGTCAGGTGCACGCACGGGTCCTGCAGGGGCGGACACCTCCGACAGCTTTGGCGTCATCCCTTTTGACAGGAGGGAGACGGGAAACGGGGAGAAAGGGACGCGAGTTTAAACGCGGTGAAAACGACGAAATGATATTGGCGATCGATCGCAGACTCGACAGCCCGACGGAGCGTCCTCGATCGAGAGGAGAGAGCGGAGATGACAGCTGATCACGCATCATCGGTGTCGTCTGGCAAAGTGGCTCGCGCGTCGCCGTGCACCATCGTCCGCGACCCCGTCCGCGAATAAATCAAATAAGGATGCTGCGACGCCGCCGTCTCTGAGACGTCTGTCCATCTCTCGAAGCAGGAGGAGGAGGAGGAGGAGGAGTAGGAGGTGGAGGTTGCTGCGACGCATGGCGGTGACCGCGGCGCCGTCCGCGGGGAAAATCAATTCGCGCCTGGTGACGTGCGACGCGGGTATACGTCGTCCGAACGTCTCTGTCTATCTTTCTCTTTCTCTCGCGCGCCAGTCGCGCTCCGAGAGGAATCCCCCGAGACGTTGGGGCGACCACGACGGCGACGATGACGACGATGATGACAATAATGGAGCGTTGCGGAGAACGCTAACGCTGCCGTTGACGTCGCGCGCGCGCGCGCGCGCGCTCGCTCGTCGCGTCTATAGACCCTGATTTTTGTGGCGACAAGTCGGACGTCCCGAACGCCGTGGTGACGTACGGGACGATCGTTTGTTGTAGATCGCGCACGGCCATTTTGCCAGAACCCGTCACCCGTCTGTGCGCGACCGCCGCCACCACCGCCGCCGCCGTCGCCGCCACCGGCCCCGCTTTCGACGCTCCTCCCCTCCCTCTCGAGATTCCGCGCCCTCCCGAGATCATCGTCGTCACGTCCATCGACACCGTAATCGTGTTCCTCGCAGGGATACTCACGTCCGTTTCACGGAGCAGCAGTAACCGCAGGACCGTCTGCGTCGGGGAACGACGACGAGAGTTTATCGCGTGAAAACCGGGACGACCGCCAACTATCGGTGAACACCTCAGGATCACTTCTGCGCTCGGACTGGCCCCCGCGAGGTGGCGTCTACGCGTTTTCCCCCCACGCATGCGCGGCGCCGTCGCCCGAGTTTCGCCGAATCTCGAGGCCCCCGCGCGTTCGGCGCCCTTCGACGACGGCATTTCGCGAACGTTGACGCCCTCTAACGATGTTTCAACTAATTTCTAGCGATCTTGACCGATCGTCGATATGGATTTAAAGCATCGACATATAGAATGGACTGAGCATTGCGATGGGCAAGCGCGCGCCTGCTTTAGAGTGAGAGGTACTACACCTGAGGCCTATGTTTGTCTCTCTTGCAAGCTTCTGATTTGTTATTTCGTCCTCTTCCGTGAATGGAGGGGGACGAAATAACAAATCAGAAGCTTGCAAAAGAGACAAACATAGGCCTCAGGTGTAGTACCTCTCACTCTAAAGCAGGCGCGCGCTAACCTATCGCAATGCTCAGTCCATTCTATATGTCGATGATTTAAAGCTACTACTTTAGCACATGTAAAATTAGTAAGTGCAAGTGCGACTAGTACGCAGCACTGTGCATTAGTTTTTCACGTAGCATTGGAGCCATTGAGCTATATTATTTTGTAATCAAGCCGGTTTAAATTACAAAACTGTAGCTGCTGGATACTTTATCTTAAGGATCATTATATTCGCTTTGAGAACCTCTCGCCTTATAATCTACGTTCTCAGGTCACCTGAAAAGGTTAAGTTTAATTAATAGTAATATAACCTGTACGTACGGTGTCACGCTCGTGGTTAGATATTGAACCGCTGAAACTATTGTGGAATTTTATTAAACAAATCGGCAAGATAATTTGAAAACCAAAAAGAGAAGAAAGGATCGAAGAAAGGATGTCCAAATAGCCAGAGTACGCTGAGTAGCCTGAGGGCACACTAAATACCTCTTTAAAGAAAGTCGCGCTCGTGGATTTGAATAATATTGAATTATTTATGTAAGTTTGATGGCTTTTTCACAACCGAACTCCAGAGGTAAATCTCATGAAAACGCAATATCCTCTTACATTTTTTTTACATTTCGAATTTCTCATTTTATATTTGTAGAATTGCAGAATAGAAAGATCTTGGAGGAGCTGCAGCTGAAGAAGCAAATGCTGCTGAAGCAAGGAGTCGCACCGAGCTTAGGGGTTACATCGTTAGGAGTCTCATCAACTGGCTCTGCGTCAAATGTAGTAAGTGTATTGTCTATTGTTGATAAGCTAAAAGCATATACCTCTTTGTTTTACTTTATCACATTGATATGTTTTTTTTCTAGGTCGGTACACAATCTAATGATGGCGTAGCGATGAGTGCATCTCAGAGAGCAGCATTGCATAATGCACATGCTGCTTCATTTGGTTATTTTGTTACTCAGGACTCTTCTTTTGGAAATCTGATTTTACCAGTTCTCCCTAGATTTGACAACAAATGAATCATTTGTTCTGAACGTATAGATGTATATAAGTGATTCATTGTTGCTAAAGACTATATATCAATAATGGAAATCTTATTTGTTAAGGAATTAGATCTTAATCTTTTTATATAAATATTTGTTGCAATAAGATTCTGTAGAAGTGCAGTTGATGGTCCTCAAGTAGACAATGGCTGGACTACGACTTCGTCAATTAGAGGAATATCTGCAGCAATTGGATGTGTTTGAAAATCCAAAGGTTTCACTCGAACAGTATGCTACGAGTGCGCATATTGCCTCGCATTTGCTGTATACAGCACAGGTGCAGTTTGACGATATAAAAGATAAAGGCGTGGCGGATCTAGGCTCTGGATGTGGTATGTTGTCATTGGGTGCCAAAATGCTTGGCGCTGAATATGTAGTTGGATTTGAGATAGATTCCGACGCAATTGACATACAGTACAGAAATTGCAGTGACATAGAACTCTTTGTTGAGGTCGTGCAGTGTGACGTGTTACAATATCTACCAGGTATCTACCTTTATAAATTATTGTATTTATTGCAGATACAAATATGTAGCGTTTCATGTTACAGGAAAATTCGAAAAATACTTTGATACTGTTATAATGAATCCACCTTTTGGCACTAAGAACAATGCTGGCATAGACATGAAGTTTTTGGAAAAGGCAATCGGGCTTTCATCGAATGTGGTTTATTCTCTTCACAAGAGTAGCACACGGGATTACGTTCTGTCGAAGGCGGCGCAGCTCGGTGCGAGAGGCATGGTGATAGCTGAGCTCAGATACGACCTGCCAAAGGCTTACAAATTCCACAGAAAAGCATCCGTCGACATTCAAGTGGATTTTATACGGTTTGAATTAAAGCGCTGATTCCTCTTCGGAACAAAATACTCATGTTTAATTTATTCGAACTTGATGCCCTGAGCCAGAGGTAACTCGTTTCCGTAATTGATAGTGATGGTGGCACGTCGCATGTAGTGTTTCCATGCATCGCTTCCGCTCTCGCGACCTCCACCCGTGGCCTTTTCACCGCCAAACGCGCCGCCTATCTCGGCGCCGCTGGTGCCAATGTTGACATTGACTATTCCGCAATCCGATCCATGTGGTCCGATCCACTGCAAATAGAATTTGATGAGTCAGTTCAAATATACTCGATCGTACATTGTGTAAATTAGCTTATGTACATTATTACAATTTGTTAGCAATGTACTACTAGTTACACATTTACCTGAAATACGTTTCCAATACTTTTAGTAAAAAGACTGCTGCTCAGTCCTTGTTCCACGCCATTGTTAAGATCGATAGCTTCCTCCAGAGAATTTGCCTCTAGAATGTAAACAATTGGAGCGAAAGTTTCCTGTTGCACTACATCGGCTCCGGCGGGTAAACCCGAGATAATTGTCGGTTTGACATAAAAACCAGGTCGCTCTATTTGCTTTCCACCGAATTCTATCGTGCCACCGGCTTCTACAGCCTTCTGAATTGCTGCCTGTAATGAAAAATATTGGAATATTGAAAAATATTATATTCAGCACTAAAATCTGCTGCAGATCAAAATAGGCAATCTTAATTTTATGTTAAAAAAATATTGGATTAATTAAGAGAGCCTATTTTCGATTAATATAATACTTTGCTTTAAAAATAATTTGTATTGATCCGCATACTTTATATGCGTCGACTGCTGCCTGATTATGCAATGGTCCGTACAGGACACTGTCATCCAACGGGTCTCCAACTCGTTCCAATATGCTCTTATATGCCGTTTTCAGTCTTCCTAAAAATTTCTTTGTAACAATATATGATATACGACTTAACGTTTCCTCATATTTACACTTACCTAAAAATTCATTCTTTATCTTCTTGTGAAGTATTAATCTCCTGGTAGTGGTACATCTTTGTCCAGCTGTTCCCACACACGCGAAGACCGCTGCTCTCACTGCCATTTCTAAATCGGCATCTTGTGCGACTATCGACAAAGAAGGTATTATCCACGGCACAAATAGCGAAATGATATTTTAAGAAGATACGCACCAATTAATGCATTGTTACCACCAAGCTCCAGCAAAGATCTTCCAAATCTTTGCTGAATCTTGAGAGCTACTTGTCTTCCTACATTCGTGCTTCCGGTGAATGAAATGAGAGGTACCCTAATGCGACAAACGTTCTCGATGATATATAAAACATAATAATGTACTAAATTTAAATCATAACTAACCGTTTGTCGTTGACAAGAGTCTCCCCGACTTCTGGTCCACCCGTGATTAAAGATGCGACAGAGCCTGGGATGCCATTGCGCTCCAAGACATTCGCGATTATTCTGATCGTCGCGATGGCTACCAAAGGTGTGCTTGACGCCTCTTTCCAGACGATGGTGTTACCGCAAACCATAGCAATAGCGCTGTTCCAGCCGTATACCTTAAGAACACCGCGATTCGGTAAATTGCTCTGACACAAGGAATGACGAAGCAAGATCATCTGAAAGTTATTTACCGCTATGGGAAAATTAAACGCCGAGATGACGCCGACTACACCCAAGGGATTCCACTTTTCCAAAAGCATGTGGTTCTTCCTCTCCGATGGGAACAGGCTACCGGGTAACGTCCGCGACAAGCCGACCGCGTAATCGCATATGTCGATGAATTCCTGGACCTCGCCTATACCCTCCGGCAATATCTTTCCTATGGCATGATACACTTTAATTATAAATGAATCTATACTATTTTGATATTGACCATAATTACAGGCTGTTACAACAAGTAAAAACCTCAATGTTCGAAATGATAAATTACCCATTTCCAAGGATACTAAACGTCCCAATGGTTCCAAATTTCTCCTGAGCTCATCCCCAATTTGTCGTACAATATCTCCTCTGGCTGGCATCGGAATAGATGCCCATTGTGGCCACGCTTTACGTGCTTCCGTTATAGCATTGCTAGCTTCTTGCGGCGTGGATTCGCGAACCTTCGCTATCACTTTGCCGGTCGCCGGCGATATTGAATCTACTAACTATAATTTAATATTAATTAGATTGTACTTAATTATTCATTTTGTGGTGTGGATCACCTAATGTTTCATCGTATTATAATTATTTATTAAAAATTTTATCTTGATTTTTATAATACATAATGCACTATCTATCTTGATAAGACTAAATCAACAATACCTACCTTGCCAGATCCACCCCATCTTCCGTCATAAAGACCAGGATTTTCAACATTAATACCCAATTGTTTTAAAAATCCATACTTTGGATCGGTTACTAAGTGTCTCGTCATTTGGAATTGGGAAATGTATCGACCACTTTTCCTCAATAAATGTAACATTATTATTCCTTATTGCTCCGACTAATCGGACTGTCGAGCGCGAAGTCAATAAACAGCTTAGGTTATCAAAAAAGACCACCGTTTATCGAAGAAAGAGGGAGAGGAGAAAAATGATAAGGAGACGAAGATATCTCAGCGTATCTGAACACAACACTAATTACAAATAACAGTGCGCTGTCACCGTCTTGTTTGAATTTTTGTGATAGAGCAAATTATTTTTTCCATTTTTATTCGTTTTATTAAAAACGAATATTTCTGTTAAACTTTGACTATAGATATGCAGAAAATTTATCTATAAAGACGTGTAAGTTACATAGGTACATATATAAAAAGTACATAGTTACATATATAAAAAGACGCGTTTTATTCAGTAATAACATTTACAACATCACAAAAAGATGGTGGCAGTGGTACACAGAATGGTAAATGTTTATACAAAAGGTTTGTCTTTTTTCCTTCCATTACAGTTAATGTATCTTGTATTTGTATTTAGAGGCACTCGTAGAAGAAATTCGATGGAAATGTCGATTTCATGTAAATGCCATTGTAGAAGTCTTATGGAATAATTTCATTGCGAATTCCCTTTCAAATTGCAACTTTTGCTTCAACCCGGTCGACACAACTGGTAACATCTTAAATCTGAAATGAGCTGGAGTACTGATCTGGTCAAAGTTGGCTGATCCTGAAAAAGATGTTATAAATTATGTATATAATTCTATTACGTTTAATATCAATACTAAAGATACATACTGTAGATTTGTCAAAGTTTCCTAGCAAGGTGGCCCTTTGCATATCGTCTACACCTTCACAAGTTGCCAAAAACGTTGGCAAAAAGTGGCCAAAGAACCATCCTATATTAACAGATGCTAGACTATGAATAGCCGTAGCTATCTCATCTGCCAATAAATTATGGGACCTATATAAATAAGAAATGTACGTGAATAAACATATTAACATATTTTGTCAAGTCAAAAATAATACCGATACTCACTGTTGAAATAAAACTGTGAACAATGCCATTAGAAATCTCTCGAGAAGATGAACTTTGAATACTGCCCGTTGATAAAGTCGCCATCTGATATTTAATTGTTCGAGGCTTTGCAAACTCTGTCGAAATATATTAACATCTGACTGCAACAGAGCTTGACCAAAAGCCTCCAAAATTGCTACTAATTCCTCTTTGTGTTCAACAGGTTCATCTTCTTCGGGATGTCCAAGGGTTCGCAATACTGAGGTATTATAAAAATACTGCCACCGATGCATAAGAATACTAAAACGTAATACAAAGATTATGATTTTTAATATAAAAATCAAATATATATGTTATTAAAATATATTACCTATGAAAGAGCTTCAATAAAACTAATGTCGTATCCGGGTAAGCATTTAGGTTGCTTCCAACAGCAGGCCATACTTGACCCAAACATAGATTCGTTACCGAAGGAACAAATGCCTTAAATGCATTACTGGGCGCTGACACGACGAGTATCAAAATTTCTAATAACTGATCTAACGCAGGGCCAGCAGAGATATTTTCCCTGTGAATGAGAGATTGGTATTTCAGTAAAATCTTAACATTTTAATCCTTAGAATTTAGTATATTTTATACAAACCTGGTATAAAGTTGTAGCATGCCTTGAACCGCGTTTTGCATAAATTCAGGACCAAGTTGTTGCTGTAATACTGAAAATGTCGAGTGTAGGAAGCTAAGTAACAACTCGCATATACTCTGGCACCTTATCACATAAGACAATAATTCTAAGGTCCTGTTTATGATTGATTCTAGACACGAGTGTAACATCTTCTTTATAGTTGTAGATGATGATGTACAATCTTCTAGTAGTTGAGTCAGTGGCATTATCGTAATTGAAATTGTTGATTCTGAAGGCACTGGCTGTCCTTGTATACCGAGAGGTGCTGACAGAGCTAATATCATAGTACCTAGGCAAATAAAACGTTTCATGTATATATTAATGTGTAACATTTTTAAATTTATATATATATTTTTATGAAAGAAAAGGATGACAATTAAACAAAGTTCCAAACAGCAGTTCCAAAAGTTCACGAATGGCTCACCTAACAATCTTTGTCTCGTGACTGCGTCACCCGGTGGTAATATAATTCCATTGATCAATGCCCTACGTAGAACTTTGATCGTATCTGATTTCAAATACGGATACGTGCCCATAGAAATGAGATTTCTAAAAGTTGGTTGGTCCCACAAAATGGGTTTCAAAATGGCGGTGATACTTTGGAAAAGATGAATGGCAGAGTGGATGAGATTTGAAGGAAGTGGATGGTCGCAGGACGCGGTATACGTCGTTGCCCAAATACATGAATTGATGCAACGCTCGCAGAGCGTTTCTTTAACCTTCTCTGGTCTTCTGGCTATCCAATGACACCATGCTTGAAGAGAAGCCAAAAGGTGTGAATGCCTAATAATGCAAATCAATACATAACAAATACCTACATGTCACTATGGCATATTATTATTGGTTGCTTTTATATCATTAAAAATATAAAAACAGTTAAACTTACACTTCTATAAGATCTATTACTATAGCGGCTGGTTGAATCGCCGCTTTATACAACTGATTATCTCTCGCAAACATACACGCTTCCAAAGTTTGTGATACAACTTCTTCGGCCAAGCCTTGATCGATGTTTGTTTGATCTCCTGTTGACACAAATAATTATTTGATCTAAAAAATCAAAAAATAAACTGATAAAATCACTCCTTACCGATGAAAAGAGAATATAGCCTGGTTAAAGCTTGCGTAGTCGACGCGAGATCTCTCAGATGTGCATGCACATTCGACGCCTCTGCATCATTTAATAAAATAACACGACCATTGGCGACTGCCGCGCCCAATTCACCGAAAACGATTAATCCCTCTCTCCACGAACGGTACTAAAAAAATATAAAATATTGTAAATGCTTTCATAATAATGTTAAGACATAGATACATTTTGCCAATTAAAAATTACCAATAACGTAAATATCGGAATAGGTGAGATGTCAGCAATCTTTGCCAGACATTCTATATTGCATCTTAGAAAATGTTGCCACTCCGTTTCTTCCTAAAAATTATGAGATTTAATATAGACGTGATTATTAATTTAAGTATTTATGAAACATTTACGATTAAATTTACATTTTCGTCCAAGCTTTCTGTGTCGAGATCTCTCAGTACTCGAGCGTTGAGTTTAAAGCTCATTTTTTGTAAGATCCGTTCGGCGAGGGCTAAAGCGACGGCAGAGTATCGTGACTGAGTGCTCTCCAAAAGAGTGGTCCAAACGTCTAGGCAACGTAAGTATCCGTTCACAGTAGACGCTTGTTGGAATGTATGATGGCACAATACTTCCAGTAATGTATTTACTGGAAACTTTGAGCTCGACTCCATCCTCTTCATATGGTTCGTTATAAATAATTGCAAAAATTCCGTCATTTTCTCCATATAACTGAAAGAATGGCATTTTATTCTTCGTATGTTCAAGACAAGTTAAGATTCTTCGTAAATGCGTTTGGCGCGTACCTTTCCTCCACCGAATCCAACCGTTCCATTAACTGGAACAAACCAACGCCATTCTGAAATATCTCTAGTAACAACGTGTCGGTCGCGTCGGGCGAGCAGAGCGGTCTGTACAAAAGCTCATTGATCGTAGTCAAAGCTTGAACGGCCATCTCAATCTGTTTGCCATTCTGCGAAAACGTTGACAAATGAATAATTCATCTCACTACTCTCGTTTACATTTTATTACAATAGTAAAATCCTACCATAGCATCGTGATACTTGGCACATGAAAATATGGCATCTAACAAATTGGTGGAGACGCTGCCCGACACGTCTATCCAGCTAAACAGATGCGCTAGAACTTCAAGCGTAGCCGTGCAAACCTCGCTGGTGCCGGTTGCTAGTCCTTCGACATCCAGGACTGTCCGTGCAGGAGCGAGACTCTGTCCACTAGTGGGTGACGGAGGTGGCGTTACAGTCCCAGAACGACTTTGCAATTTCATGGTTTCTTTCAGAAGAACTGTGGTGAAAACAAAGTGAAATACATGAAATTATTCATAATACGATTTGTAGGTAAGGTATCCAATAATGCTTACCTGTAAGCGCATCCAAAGTCAGAGGTACTTGTGCACTCAACAGTCTAAACAGCTCGCTTTTCCTGTGCATCGGTAAGTCCTCCCTTGGCGTCGCCAGTTCCTCCGAGGCTGTCCTCAGATACACGAGTCCCAGCAGTCTTGTGTGTTTGTGGCCCAATAGCTGTTTTACAAAAGTCAAGGTATTTTACAGCCAAATACATACAATATACACTTAACATATAGAAGAGCATTATCTATCGACAGATACCTGTAAAATATTAGAATAAAAATCTGGATAGAAATGTGGCCAGTCGTGTCTCGCTATGTCCACTACCAATTTCACTACTTTATTCCTTACAAAGGACGCGACGTCTCTCTCCAGCGACAGAGTGTATAAAGTGGATCTCGTAAGAGCTCTGTCTTCCCATGGAAGAATGGGCCATCGTCTGCTGATGGTTGTCTGTCAAATAATTCAGACTGCAGAGTGTCACATCGCTAAAGAGAATATTGTATCTGTAAAATGGACCATGTAATTACCTCCAGAGTAGACAGAGCAAACATGCTAACGTAATGATTGCTCGTGGAGGACAGGAAGTGCAGACACGGTTTCCAGGAATCGATCTGCCCGGCAAACTCCTGGAAGCTACGCTCAATTGTGCGTTTTCTCTCATTTGTCGTCTCCGGGCAGAAGAACTCTGTCATGAGTTGTTCCAAATTCTGCAACGCGGCCGCATCGTCGTCCTGCAAACATATGCACGCACCTGACTCGTAAAAATCTATATACTTCTCCCGACTCCGCACGATACCCCGATGAAAACTAGGCACGGGCGTGTCATCGCGGATATACAATGGAGATATTTTTAATTAAATTAAAATTAAAATTAAATTAAATTAAAATATCGCCCGCATTTCCTTACCATGGTAACTACCGTTGCAGTGTATAAAACGAGGGAGAGGTTAGATCTTCACTTGTCAGACGTCATTTTCAATCATTTCGGAGTCTGGGACCGGACCGGAGCCGCTGAACGTTGAAGTCTGAACGCGAGTGCGTGACGTTTGGTAGTGCGCAGCCGCGTGCGCAGAGCGCATTTCACGATGACGAGGGTGCAGTCTGTCGATCGCGCAACAGGAACTCGAATCACCCCGTCCCCGTTAGTAGAATCACTTGATTGGAGCGTTCTTTGAAAAAGATTCCTTGATATATCCGGGCTTTTATTTTTGTCTATCAACTAATTTAATATATGCTCTCGGAATATATATATATATATATATATATATATATATATAATAACGTGATAAGTTATAATTATTACAAAAAATTGTATTTTTATGTTATTACAAATTTAAGTTTCAGAAAACAAAATATTTAAAATATCTTTTTGTTCGAAAAAGAAAACTACAAAAAAAAGTTTAAACGATTTCGAAACGGCAAACATGCTGCGTTTTAACGTAATTTTATACTCGATGTATTAATAAACTTTGTCTTTCAAAATCATTTGAATTGTGTCTTCCGTGTTTTATTATTTTTAAATTCGATCATTGGTACTGTCCCTAGATTGTACGAATACGAAATTATGTTAATACCATTTAATATCTAATAAAAAAAAAACTGGTTTTAATAGCATTTATATTATGCAATTAGACTGCTAATCTTTATAAAAATTTATATATAATTTTTTAAAAAAGATGTCGACACAAAAACATGTTTAACTTTTTAAATAAATTTATTTATAAATTATATTCAATTTTGCCACAGTCGTAAAACTTTATCTTTCCCACCAGAAGCAACTCGTAGACCATCCGGTGACCAGTCGACCGCATAAACTTCATCAGCGTGACCGGGTAAATCCTGACTCAATTTTTTAGTTTTGACGCTCCACACTATAAAAATTGTGTTATTTTCAATTATCTAATGTTCTAAATTAAACTAACAAATTTTCCTACGCCTGACAGTATTTACCCTTTAAAGTTGAATCAGCACTACCACTGACTAGTAGACGAGAATCTGCGCTCCATGCTATCGAATATACCGCTTGAACATGACCTCTTAACGAAGTGATGTACGTTCCAGTGTTGGAGTCCCACAATTTAATAGACTTGTCGAAGGATGCGGATGCAATTATACGACCATCCGGCGAGAATTTAACATCGTTGATAAGCTGCTGGTGACCTGTCATCCTTGCTGAAAAATATTTTTGATACATTTCTTCTTACAGTTGATTAATTCTTTTTTAAATTTATAATGTACCAATAGGTTTCTTCTCTTTTTCTGGTTTCCACAGAAACAACGTAAAGTCGTCAGATCCAGACACAAGTCTCTCTTCACCTACAGATTCATATTGTTTCCTTGCATATTCTAACGGACTGTCTGTTTTACTTTCAGTCGATCCCAATTGAAAAGGGCCAGTCCTGAGCGCGTAATCGACATTTAGAGCTAAAGTGTTTACCCAGTGAGCATGGCCCTCCAGGGTTCTACACAATACACCCTGGAATTGACTCGATTAGTCGGAACTTAAAATTAGACGCCGATAATTTAAATTGTTCGATATACATACGTCCTCTGCCCTCCACACTTTGATAGTCCTGTCTTGAGAGGCAGAATAAATAAGACCGTTCCCACCCCACTTGATGCAAGTCACGCTTCTCGTATGACCAGACAAAACCCGACAGGTTTGTGCTCTCTTTGTGTCCCAAATTCGTATGTCGCAATCTTTGGACGAACTCGCTAACTGTAAGCATTCTGGATTCTTGTGATAAGGTTCCCAGCACAATGATGTCACCCACATTTTGTGTCCTGTCATGGCTTTTCCTGCATGACAAATATGAAAAAGTATATTCTTATTTGATTGCGAGTAGAAAAAAAAGCCTTTGACAAGTACACTTTCTAACTTTTTACCCATTTGTTTGCCAGTTTCAGGATCCCACAAGTAAATCAGTCCATTTTTACATGCAGAAGCTAGCTTGGTGCCACAGGGTGACCAAGAAATGCACAAGACCCAGTGTCTGTGTCCTTCGCATGTGTAATGTGGCGTTTGCGTGTAAATATCCCACAATCTGACCGTCGTGTCGCCAGAACCACTGGCTAGATGTTTGCCATTTGGTGAAAACGCAACAGATATAACGGCTTCCTTGTGGCCTGTAGAAGCAGAAACATTACGTTAATAAAACATTTGCTTCATTGAATAAAATGGTACACGAAGAATGGTCGGTGACCTTCCAAGGAGCCAGTGCATCTCGTGACAGCTCTGACTTTGAATACCGCCTGCGGCTGATACACAATCTCCACAACATCCTCGCTGATACTGAAATCCTTGCCAATGTATTTGCTCAGTACATCTGTGACTTCTACGTTATTCACGTAAAATGCCAAGGGCAACGGTTCCTCTTGCTGCAGCAGAGCATTGCAGATTGCCTGCAATTTGTCTACCGTGACATCAAGTGGCAAGTCCAACAGGCCACCAGGTAGAACCTCACCAGTGTCCGATTTGAAGCGAGACAGAACTCTCTTGACCTCGGCATCCTCCGCCGGAGCGGCGTCGGTCTCATTGTCGAGTTTTCTTTTACTCATCTTGTAAGATCACTAAACTAAAAAAAGGTATATATACTTGAAAAAATTATTCTTTCTCCAAGAGCATAACTTGTCAGCGTCCTGTATATATAAATGCCACACGTGTACGCGTACACAGTACTCGCTTGCACGTGCTTGCTAAAGTCAGATGGCAGCAGCGCTGATCCGGCTGTGCATTGCATTGCTCACATTTGAAAATAAGTTTAATCCTGTTGCTCAACCAAAACCACTCCTCAAATTTTTTCGCTTAGCTTGCATCTGTTTTCTACACCCATTTTTTAAATACAACTACTCCCACGAAGTCTCTACCTAATGTCAATGGCAAATTCAATTCTTCAAATATTTCAAAGATCAAATACCTTATTGTTTTCCATTTGATATTGAGAAAAGTATTACTATAGCCATTTATAATAAAATATAATATATTATACTTATTTATTATAAAATTCGTAAATCATACAGAAATATATGAGTATTTTACTGTAATATAAAAGTAGCAATTTAGAATTAATAAAATGTAGTTTTACATCCATGTTTGGCGCTGATGCTGCTCCAATCATCTATGATACGATTTCAAGCCCGGGCACGCTCACGCACACATCGCACTCCCCCTATCCGTGAGGCACGCGCGCTCGGTTGCGATCAGCGTGAGGCGGCGTGAGCCATTGCGCTGTGCGCACTCGGCTACGTTCGCGGCTGAGCGTCTTTTTCTCTTCTGCCTCTTTCCCCATTTAACGTTTTGGATCCGAGGCGGTTGCCGGCGTCTAAAAGCCTAAACACAATGCCAGGCAACAGGCAACAGGAACAAGAAATAAAGAAAGAGAAAAAGAGAGAAGATCTTTTCTCTCTTTCATTATTTCTGTTCCTATTACCTATTGTGCGTTTAGGCCTTTATACCCACTCTGAATAAATCATTTATTAACCACTAGATGGACAGTTACGATACTTTTGAAATACATTTTAATATATTTCTCACAAGTACTGTTCGTTTATTCTTTACTATATATACAGGCATCGAGAGTTCTGAACTTGTACTGATGGTATATATTAGTACATATAAACACGAGAGCATAAATGGGGGTGATAGAGCCTTTCGGGGCTTCTCACTCTTCCTTTCAGAGAATAAAGGTCGCTCTCCATTTTTTTTTTATATCAAACATTTATAAAATTAGTTTTTCAGAAGATATATAAAAATTAAGTAAATATAAATTATTTTATAATTATACCAATCAAACGCGATTATTTTCTTATGATGAAATTACTGTATAAAATAAAACAGCACTTTTAAAAAACTTATTGAATTGAATTTCAAAAGAAAAACCTAAATCGACTATATATCCAGTGGCAAATAACTGATTATGATTACTAATATATAAATTATATGCCTCACGGTTAGGGGGAGTGCGATATGTGCGTGAGCGTGCCCGGGCTTGAAATCGCATCACAGCTCACAGCTCCAGCTCCAATCCAATATCGGTCGCAGGGAAAGACCGCGCCGGCCGTGGTGACAACAATACGGATACGAATGTGTGACGCGTTCTTTACAGTTCTTTATGATTTCACAACAAAAGAGGTACAATGGCATCTCTTTCGTCGGAAAACGTCGGGGACAAAGAATACGAAGATCCGATAAAATGCATATTTTTCGCCGAATTTCACCACATAGCTGGACCCAAAATTACGTGTCAGGTTAGGATGTGTATTATGAAAGAGCAAAGTAGTATTATGAAAGAGCAAGTGATTGAGTATTCCGTTTGTGCTCGCAGCTTATACAGATTACGTTATTTTACAGGTACCTGATAATTACATATCCAAAGACATTTTTGATAATGTGAGTGTTTATGTCATACCAAAAGCACAATTACAAAGAAGTACTATTACAATGTAAGTTTAATTACAATCAATTATGAATCTTGAATTTATGTTATTAAAATAAACTTAGTATTTATTTTTTGTCATACAAATTAAGTCATTAAATTTAATTCTTTGAAATTTATTGATGAAATTAAGTCACGCAGCATTGATACTGTGTTACAAATTTTGACATCAGTTCCAGAGAATTAAAGTTGCGAGAGTCATGCATGTTAAATCTTTTATACTTGGTCTAACAATTTTCTTATTTTCTAGTACATTGAAGGATTATAAAATTTTGGGGTTTCCTGTGAAGATTGATGATAAAAAATATGCAAGAAATGCATTTTACTTTAATCTGTGTTTTGTCTGTGATGCAAATGCTCGTACTGTTCATTATGAACCAGTAGTGAAAAAGATGTCTGATTTCCTGGTTAGTTTTTCAGTTAAATTTCTCTTTGGCATACTGGAAGTGTGTAGCAATTTATATGCACTAACTTCCATGTGTTTGTCAGATGGCTTTGGAAATAGAAAATTGCTTTCTGTCTGCCTCAGATGATAAGACTAGACTGGCAGAAATGCTCGCACAAGTTATGCATGACTTGAATCTACACAAAATGTGTACATTGACTGGTAACTGTTTTATATATAATATAATATATAAAATATCTTATCATGATATGTATAATGTCTTGGTTTTTAGAAGGAACAATGACATCGCACTTGAAAGTAGTGAGATTGGCGCCTGAGCCAAAACCAGTTCTTGATCATCAGGTACCAATATTTTTGGAAGATAAAGATTTGTTCCAGAGTGATCAATGGGATTTGACCACGCAACAAGTATTACCGTATATTGACGGTTTTAATCACGTGGCGCGCATAGCAGCTGAGGCTGATGTGGAAAATAATTTAGTCAAAAGCTGTGTACAAAATCTTGTGTACGAAATATTTGTAAGAGAAATGGTATTTCTTTAGTTAATTATATTGCAACAGATACTTTTTTTTACAGATATTATGGAGTTGTAACTCTGATTCCAATATTTCAATATAGCAACGTCTATGCTGTGACTCCGAAATTAAGAAAATTTCCAGACGATGAAAAGTTAAAGGAGAGGTGCATAGCATACGCTTCTAAGCTAGGTAAGTGATTTTTTGAACGTTAGGACTATTATTTTGAAACCAAATTGACGAAATTTACAGATGATTTTTGTTTATAGCCAGACAACCTGCACATTTTAGGGATATATACCGTATGTATTCAAGTATGACTTATGGTGTTAGTATGAAAGACTTGTGTCAACGTCTTAATCCACAAAACTTAAGAATAAATGAAAGAAAGTTAGTACAATTTGGTTTGATTGAGGGACTCATTAGAAGAGTGTATAATGTGAGTAGCTTTTGTTAGCACTATATTGTGTGTATACATAGCGGTATATTAATTTCATTCTGCCTTCTAGTATCCTGTACTTCTCCCTGGCGCATCTCACAGTGAAGAAGCGAAAAACAATCCAATTTACAAGTATTTTACAGGCACGTACAGTCTCGACGAAATATGCTGTAGCACGAGTCAGTCTGCCGCACAAATTGAAGATATCATCGAGCGCGATCCGAATGTTCTAATGATATGGAAGTGATGTGTTGTAAAAAAAAACTTTAAAGACTACAAAACTAGATAATTGATTATAATTTTGTACATTAGAGGTGTGCAAATCATGGTTAATTGTAATTAATAATTCTTAATAAGTAATTTAATTGGTGTTTCAGACAAAAATCTTAATCATATCGGAAGATAGATTGTTTTACTTGAAGGTGAATGTAAATAAAAACAAAATTTTAAATGTTAAATAAAATGTTAAGTAAAATTTACTTAAAACTAAAACACAAATTAGTAAATACGAAAAAAGCTATCGATTTGAAATCAAACTACGATTTGAAATTGTTGAATTATTCGAATTCGAATAACTTTGATTCGAAAACGAACTCGAATTGATCGATTGCACTCTCATTGATTCAATACGATTTGATTCAAATTCGAATGATTCACACACCTCTATTGTACATAATAAAATTGTATTAAAATGAATGGTTTTATTCAAATGTTGAATTCTTTTTAAATCTTGTATATTGCTTCGAAATTTTATATATACATATGTAGGCGTTGAAATCAAAGAAATACGCTTTGTTATCTTGAAAATTACATTTAAATCTTATTTTTATTTTTCAATGAAATCAAACAATTCATTGAATAGTTTCAATCATCCGTTTTACTTCGTTTATGTAAATTTCGGGAACTTTGTTCTCTCTCATTTCTTGGCACTTTCGTTCCATCGCATCTTGCAGTTTCTTCTTACGCATCGCAGCTTCAGTACGTATTGCCAAGCCTTCTTCAAACATTTTTTGTCGTTCAGCAATGCGCTCTCGTTCTTTCTCATTTACCTACCCGAAATAAAACAGCGAAATAGAATAATCTAATATATTGTATGCCAATATGTTAAGATATTTTCAGGTATGTGAAAACAAGACAAACCTGCTTTAATATTTCTTTACGATGAATTGAAGCCTGTTGTTGCTTCTCTTCGAGTTCCTTCTTTTCTCTACAGAAAGCTGCTTTCTGCACACGAACAATCCTCTCGAATTCTCGCCTTTCTCGCTCGATCTCGATGGCTTGCATTATTCGCTTATTGTTTATTTGTTCCTCTCTTTCTCTCTGAAGAATCCGTTGAGCTTCCAATTTCTTTAAAGCTTCTTTCTTTTCTTTTCGTCTCCATTCCCGTTCTACCTCTTCTTGTACCCGAGCCGCGTTAATTTCATCAATTTGCATCTGCAGATTTATCAACAATTAAGGCTGTAAAAACTTGAATTTTTTTATTAAATGATTCTTTAAAATATTAATATATTATAATAATTTGCAAAAATAAGCATTATTAGAAAAACTGAGAGATCTCTCGGCATAAAATCATTACTTTCATGTTATTACGATTATTCAATAACATACGTTTTTATACAAATATGTCATAATTAACGTAACATCAATATAAACTTGGATCATAACTTGGAGAAAATGTTTCCAAAATATTTCGATGTTTTGAAAAAATTATGTAAGAAATCATCTTTTTAAAATGTTTATATAATATTTTAAATTATTTGAAAATAAAATCAACATTTTAAAATGTTTCTTGCTTAGTAAGGTATAATTCATTTGTACAAATAATTGTTTTAATTGCGAAAAAGAGTATTACAGCACGATAATATGTGCTACTTAGTAGCCTGTTAAGTAGAAATAATTACGATAAAAAAACACGAAGTACAATTTTTCAAAAAGAGAAGATTGTAGATAGGGAGGCCTGACGTGGCGTTCGTAGAATCATTGACCCTCGACAACGGAGTAGTTGAGACACGCAAGAATGTATGTAAGTAATTATAGAAGTATATATATATGGAACGATGCGCGCAACGCGATACAGAGATAAATTATTACATTTTCATTAGGGAAAAAATTTATGATTTGCGATGTACTTTATAGAATTTCTTACGTGGTATACCGCTCTGTCCAGTGTAACTCTTTCAGATACACTTGCGTCGCAAATCTTTTAAGTTCGACATTTAATACCTGAAGTTCGTGCGCCTGCACAGTTCGCATTGCCACTCTGATTTTCTCTCGCTCCTTTTTCAATCTCTCCAATTTTTGCTCTTTCGCTTTTTTGGCCTCTCTTTCCTCTTTCAATCGATGATAATTTTGTATTCTGAAAAATTAAATTTGATAAAAATTTTATCTCTCAACAAAAGATTTAGAAGATTTAATTCCAAGGTAATTGCAAAATGATAAAAAGTTTTAAAACGCACCTTAAATCTATAATTCTGTTTTCCTCCAATTCCATAGCCTTGAAATGTTTCAATTGCTCGTTTCCTTCCGCAAGTTCCTGTCGCACCTTAACATTTTCGGCCTCTTTGTTGCGCAGCTTCTCGATCTCTTCTTGCTGCCACGCGATGTTATTTAAATTGATGAGTCGGCTTTCCTCCTGCTTCCTCTCGAACTGGAGAATCCGTTGCTCCTCGTTCTCAATAATCTGCTCCTTCAGGAGCTTGGCGAACCGCAGCCTCTTGGCCGCTTCTTCCTGTTCCTTTCGCGATTCCTCTTTGATCGCCCATCTTCTCTCGTCCTCCATTATGTCGTTTAATCGTTTTTCCTCCTCGAGAAGTTCCCGCTCCATCAGCTTCTTTTCCGCGATCTACAAACGCTAATAGCTAAATGTACGAAAGTTAGACATTACGAGGACGTTATGTTATACGCGGGATCCCGCGTTGTAGGATCGGCGATTTACCTGGGCGTCGCGAATGGCTCGGCACTTGGTTTCCAAGATCAGTCGATTGCACTTCTGTATCTCCTGCTCCTGCTCGAGACGCATGTTGTACGCCCGCTCGAGGACGTGCATCGTTCTCCTTCTCGCCTCCTCCTCGATCTCCCTCGTTCTTGGATCCTTCTCGCGACCCTTCTTCATGTCCATCATGCGGATTGCTTCCTTTCGTGCCAAGCTCTCCTTTAGTAGTCTCTCCCTTTCTTTCTCTGCGGTTTCCGCGGCCGTTTGTCTCTCCTCCTTTGTGACCATGCGACAGCGGTCCTTCAGGTCCTCGTATTCCTTCCTCGTCATGATCTTCGGGTAGACCATAGGTTCCTTTGACGGAATCAGATATTTCCTCGTGCCATTTTTATCCTTTATCCTCCCTATCTGTCATCAACATTTCTTTTTAAATTATATAATCATTTTAATTTACAAATAAATCTACAGATAAAAATGGAAATATTAATATACATATATTATGTGTGTACATTTAACATAGCTGCAATTATAGCGAGCGAAGAAATTGCGCGAGGAGGGTGTGAATTGCATTACCTCTTTCCCCTCGTGCGCGCTATTCCTTTTCAGATGAATCGGCTTGTCCGCGAGCGTACGATTACATGCCGACGGCGTGCGGACCGCGTACACGCCCGATGGAAATCTGGAGTCGCCGCGATTCTCGAGGTTGCTGGATCTCGTCCTCCGTACCACGGTCTTCGTCGACATGGCGTACAACGTGCCGCGGAGGCACCGCTGGAGTTATTGCCTTCCTTCGGAGGGGAGGAAACCTCACAATGCCGGCCTCGGGATCTCGCGTGCGGGTTCGCTCATCGGGACGACCTAATTGTCGTCTACCTCTGAAATCGGATGGAACCTTGACAGCCAGCGGCGAATGGTGACAAAAGGTCCGGAGTAACCTGATACACAGGAGCACGGGCGATCGTCGCAGAATGTCGCTGTTAACTGTTTGCTGACCAGTAACCATTCCTTTGTTTGTTCGATAGGAGGAATTATGCACGCGGGGATACAGGTGGCCGATCGTGTTACCAGGATCGCGTTTCACGCCTACCGCGAATGGAAGACGATAACGGGGTATAATCTCTCGCAGATGAGGCGAGGTAGCGAGGACCGCTGGCTCGAAGAAACTTTCGATTCAACGTAATATGCTCCTGACGGAAAAATATCTAAGCAAATAAATATTAATCGACAAATTACTTATAAGAGAAAACTGTATTTTATTAATGCAATCTGTTTCGCGATTTACATAAAATAATTTATATCAACTAATATTGATTTGATATCTTTTTGAGGCTAAACATATATATCCTTTAAGTTCGTAATAGTGTACGAAAATTATAAATATAATTTGTAAAATATAATTAAAAATTAACGATTATAAACTAATTATTACTTTTTGATCAATGGTTTGATTGGTTTGATTTTAAAATTTTAATTAACTTTGGTTGGACAAATCGGTTAATACTTAATACTAGAATTAAGAAAATACGAATATACGTATGACATTTGTTAACGCTAAAAATCGATAGAATTTGTCGTCTACTCGGAATATACGAAGTTATACGAATTCTCCCTCTTGCAAATGTATATATAAATTGCATAACGAAAAGATACATAGTATGTATCGTTGTTAGCTTATAAAATAAGAATGGTTGCGTGAAGGAGGGAAGAAGAAGAAGAAGAAGAGAGATAGAGAGAGACAAACGAAAAAAACAAGGAGAAAAACAGAAGAGACTCTCCCTCTCCCTCTTTTTCTCTCTTTGCGAACGCGACTCACGTAAAATTACACTTATCGATACGTATGCGTATGCCTATCGCGTGAGCGAAATTAAGCGGAGGCCACGACGCTACACAGTAGGTAGATAAAGATAGACATGGTTCTACGCTATCTGAAAGGTGCTTATTTTTTTTTCTTTCAATATATACGATCGATCAACGATCGGTATCGGAAGACAGAAGTGATGACGTGTACGTCTCCGCGTATATGACACGAGTCTGTGCGTATATTTTCGAGGTGGCCTCCCCGCAGAGTAAATCTAAATGTTTACGTATTCGAAATTGTCGCATCACAATATATCTAACGTTCACAACCCCGTTCGCCATCACCCTCGCGTACACGATCTCACCCCTGCACTTGACCTTCCCCGTCATCAGTTGCCATGAGAACGTAATTCATACTCAAGATAGCTTAGACTCGAGTTATATTCCACTCTCTCTCTCTCTCTCTCTCTCTCTCTCTCTCTCTCTCTCTCTCTCTCTCTCTCTCTCTCTTTTTGCATGTAATTTATTTCTCATCACGTGAATCATCGCTTTTTTTAGCTATTTGTCCTTTGGCTTTTCTTCTCCTTCTTTTTTACTTCTTGCAACTTTGTGCGTCGTACCGCACGAACAGGAATATACATTGTAGAATAGCTCAAGTCTAATAACTAGGAACTGGCATATCAACTTTGTGAATAATTATTATCCGATCGATAGCGAGGAATAGAACTTTCGTGGCAAATGGTCTTCAAACAGCTATTCGAGACAAAAGACAATCGATTGCTGTGTATAGGGACGTGCTTTACGTGCTTGTGAGTTAAATTTAACCCGAAGTTTAAGTCCTCGAATAGAAGCGACGAAGAATTGTCGGTCCCATTTGAAAAAGGATCAGGTTGTGCGGTATCTTCATGTGGTAACGAAATATGTATGCTGTCCTATATGATAATAATGCCCGTATTCATAGTCAAACCTTATATTTAAGGCCTCCTCGTGCAAGGTCTACAATGTCAGCAGGAGTAATGGAGTAGGAGTAAGAGGTAAGAAATATGAAATGAGATTTGCCCATTTCGTTTACTCCCGGTTTTTAATTGGTCAATTGTTACTCTTACTCCATTATTCCCGCTGACATTGTAGACCTTGCATTAAGTTTATCTTTAGATGCTCTACGGATAATTTCATTGGCTACAAAGTATCTAAAGATGAATTTAAGGAGGCCTTAAGTATAAGGCCCGACTATGAATACGGGTATAAGTCTGTGATAATCAGTAACGTATATTTAACGCATACATATTCTTTTTTGCACTTGAATGGTCGTCTCGAAAGCGACAGCGCGAATAAAAAGATACAATATTTAGCTTCACAAAACGATTTAAAATAATTTAAATTTTAAATAATTAAAAACTATACATATATGTAAAATATCTAGGTTGCTCTTACTTCTTCAATAAATTGTTATTTTTTTCAATGGAATCCTTGTGACAACCATTAAGACGCATTTCATGACAATTATCAATGTGAAAAAGATTTATCTATCGTGTTCTTTTTGATCCTCACTTTTGTTCACCATCTATTCGATTGTATCAAATTATATTTTAGCTTATTTTGCATATAAGATATCTATTTGTCCTCGACGAAATTATTCATTAAGAAAATAATCGCTGTTAAAATGGGTCCACTTTCACAGATCATGGCTCTCAATCAAGGGACAGTTGCGAAACGGAGGATTCTCCGGCGTCGTCGGGCGCAGGTCGTCGCCGCTCTCGGCGTCGTCGTTGATCCGGGGGAGTCGTAATGACGACAGCTCCCCACGGTAACGACCTTAGCGTACCACGTGGCACTGCTATGTTATACCTCGACGGTGGCGATCACACTCGCGTGCTGCACACCGGCTCCGGCGCATCGGTCTGTCGTGTCGCGCGCGATACATCGACGTCGCGCCGTCATTGTGGACATGAAATTACATACTGCAGATTATGCGTTTGGGACAGCTCGAAGTACGACGTGACGGATTATCGATAACGCGAATCTTATGCAACTCTCGATCTAAGGGTGGAAATATCATTCCGGCTTCCGAAGCTAAAGTAAAGGATACAGAGATGAATTAATAAATTAGTAGAAATTAATAATATCAAACTCCCTTGTCACTTTGATTTGTAAATTGATATTAAAACTTAATTGAGTGACCGGAAAAAGTACTCCAGTGATTGTGAAAGATCTAACGCGTCCGATGGAACCGATGCATCAACCTCGATCGGAGATGAGAGCTTCTCGACGTGCGACCTGGGTAAAGGCAACATCCGAATGAGCCGATGACGTCTGGATGGGATCCACCGTGACTCTCGGATGCACAGCGAGGATCTCCCGGCAGGATACCATGCGTTTGGAGGATGACGGTTTGATTATCGTCGCCATCGAGGAATGACAAGCAAAATCGCGGACCGTTCTGGACAAGCTCCGCCTGTCGAGTGAGTGCCTTTTTTTTTTAGGATGTATTTTAATAATAGCGTAATTTTATGTAGTCTAAATAGTCCTTGACGAGATGGAAATAAATCGATAATTTTGTAATAAAAATGTCCGGCTGTCGTTAAACGGTCATTTGTCGAACAACGTCCTCGAAGCGCTTGCTTTTATCTGGTTGCTTAAAGGAGTAATCACACACACGCTCAAAACAGATCGATATCATTTAAATTATGGAAATATACTATTCGCCCTTATCCCCCCGTTCTCTACTGTTCCCCCGAGCCCGATATGTCGCGCTTACAAGAATTTAGAGGATACCAACGTGAATTCGCGCAGTTTGTCGGACCCGGGAAACTTTTTAATCGATAGCTCGCTTTCTATAAGCGTCTACACGGTAAACGAAGATAGATCGGCATCGGTGGAGCTTCCAGGAAGCGAGCGAGTCGCACGATTTGTTGCGCGAGCCTGATCTCGCCCGGATTTCGTCGATATTTGCAAAGGAGGATATGTCGATGACCCTTATATACCCGGACGTGGATATCGTTGACGAAGCGAAGGCACACTCTGTCTGTCGCTGTAAAGATCTATCTATAGACATAGCATTCATCGGCCACATCGCCGCACATGTACAATGTCGTTGTCGTTGTCACAACAAAGGAAACGACCGCTATCTTTTTCATTATCACCGCGCTCATTGCCCATTATCGCTTAATTAAAGTTGAACGCGACGCGGGTAATTTAGACGTCGTTTCCGAGCCTAATTAATTATAGGGTGCTATATCTCTCTCTCTCTATCTCCGAGCGCGCCGAGAACGGAGTCTTTGATATTACAGTAACATCGGAGCACCGTGATGTAATACGTATACTTACGGCTGTGCGGATATTCTCCGTAAGTAATCCTTCGGGACGAGCGTGCGATCGAAGGCGTGATCCTCTCTTCGGGGAAGAGGGTATATTACGCCACGCTAAAAAGTACCACTCAAAGAAACGACGCTAGACACTCTCGCGCGGACACCAGGTGGGGTACAGCTGGTAGCGTACAAGGTTGCACTATGTAACATTAACTAAGCGGGCTTATATAACGCAGAACTACAAAGAAGATACCTGTAAGTGGACCGGTAAATTATGAAAGAGTCTCTTTTCTCTCTGCGAAAGGGTTCTGCCGCCTGGTTATACGCGTCACGCTAACATTATCTGCGTGGGGTGCACGAAGCATTCGTCCCCCTCGTATTGACGAGGCGCTCAAAAGTTCCCCGCGCCGGTAAAGTTGTGGAAATTTTATTATATTTTTTTTTCCCCCTTCACCGACGACGTCGGAACGAGTCTTCCAACTCGGAAACTGCCGTTGTTGCGACGTGAACGAGTTTCACATACGCATCTGTAAAAAAAACAGCTCCAGTATAAATGACAGTTGTCTTGACATCGATACCCTTTATTTCCTTTTGTTTCAAAAGAGATTAATTTAAGGTAATTATAAAATTGCATTTGTGACAACGCTTACAAAAAGACATAAATCAAAACGAGAGAGGGAGGCGCGCACCTAAGTTTTACGACGGTACTAGCCGTGTTTTTTTATCGTCACGTACTTATCGTTAATCCTTGAGTGAACGAACAACCGCATAACTGCAGATAAGTGCGGCATTAGCAGCTCCGTTGTCTGTAATGTGACCTAATACATTTTACGAGCGAGGCATTTTAAATATACTTAAGCGTCGAAAATTGCACGAGATTTTTCGCAGAAACGGCAAAAAGGAGGAGATGTCGTTCGCTCCGGAATTGGAGCGGGAAATACTTCCCTTAAGATTTTCGTGGATCCCCAAACTTTTCCGGACTTGACCGAACCTTCGGAAATAAATTTATTGGCAACACACAGCGTTGCATAGGCGCGCGACAAAATCGAAGGGTGGGGGGGAAAAAAGTAGTTGCGTGGAGACATCAACGTGATCGACTCGCGTGTCCCTTCTCCGATCATCTTTCCGTCTGCGCGTCCAGGGGATGCGCGTCTTGAACGGCCAATTGAAATACGTCTGTCGCGTCGAAGGACTCCCGAAAGAGGCGTCACACGTATGGTGTTAACTAGAGGGGGAAATTCTTTGAGTAAGGGGAAGCTACATTATTCTATATCGCTCCGCCGGCCGGCTCTCGGTCCTTCGCATGACAGTTCTGCATTACAACTTTGTATGACACACGTGGGGGGAATACCGTCGTCTTCGGAATACGCGTAGGACAATGTCCGTCGCGGCTCGACGGATTCACCGGGATATCGAATGGGAGCCAGCGGGTTTCGGTCTCGCTGCAAAAGTTTTCCGATAAATTTTACATGATGTACCGTCAAATTTTTAAAAATTCGTGCATGCTTCGTGGAGGCTGAAATGAAAAGAAAGGAAGATGGAGTAGAAATAGAAGGCGCGATATTATATCTTAAAGCACAGTCGTCTAAAGAAAAAGAGAAAGGAAAAAAAAAAGAGAAGACGAAACAAGCAAAGTGTGAGATCACGCGGTTCTCTACCGCTTCACCGCGAGATTGGTGGTATCTCCTATTCCGAGTGGGCGGCTGACACGTGATTCCCGCCGCAGTAATACGTGATGTAAGATTCGGTGTGTGGAGTATACATTACCTCGCGGATGTTAACGATCGAAAGCTACGATAGAAAGCAACGATAACGAGAAGTCAGCCTGCGTTTGTGAGCCTCGCTTCGTCGTAGTGCATCACGCAAAGAAGTCTTCGGTCTGAGATATAACAATGACGATTGCAACAAAATGTAAATACACACGCGTTAACGCATATTTTGATAACGGTAAATTAAATGTGACATCCTATCCGTGCAGATGTATTCACAATGTCGTCGTTTCGGTGTCACAATTTTGCACGATTGTTTACCGTATTCGTTTAACGACACCGAAGATAATTTGCAAAGGTAATTTGCGTCCGTGCTTCTTTCGTTATCAAAATTGAGAGCGTGACCTCGAGGAATGGGAACGAAGTTTCTTGACTGGTAACGTTAGATATTTTCTTATAATTATCTCTAAGAAATTCCATCGTATTTTTTGCCCAAAAAAGATTAATAATAATCGGAAATATATACAAATGAGCTTAACGCAAAAAAAGGATTTTATTGTCTACATTTGAATCTATCATTTGAAAAAAGAAGAAATATATTTTACAAAATATAAAATGTTACAATATATATACATTATATAGAGTCGTTGAATTAAATAAATTATTTAATAAATATAATTATTAATTAACACAAGATGCTGCTTATAATAAGTAGCGAAAATTATTAAAACATATTTCTTATTTTTTTGTATTTATTTTAAACTTTATTTCGTTTTTATTTTAATTTATTTAGAAATAGGAAAAATATAAATTTGCTGTTACGAATTCTTTTGTAAATACATAATTACCATGTAACTAAATAATTACTATGTGACTATAAAAATAGATCGTTAATACTGGTAATTTAAATTATGAGCTCATTTCCATTTCCATTTCCATACTGGCTCGCTGCCAGTAATTTTGCTAAAACATTGATTACCACATCATCCAACAATTATTTATTAAGTATTTAAACGTACGGTAATTACATCTTACGCACATGTGTACGTTGCGACGGAAATATTTTTAATAGACTTTATTTTCAATTTTCGTCTGCCACGAAGGGCTCGCTCTCAAACTTAATCTTAATCTTCAGCGCAACCAAGAATTTCAACGCAAGAAAAAAAAAAAGAAATGCGTGTATGCCCGACAAGAGAAATACAAGACAGGGGTAAGAAGGGGGCGTGCATCGCGTGCGAAATGTAATTTCTCCTTTTTTCGTGTGTTCTGCTACCATAAATGCGGAGTGAAAGACACACTTGATGCACAGTGCGTACGAGGAACGATCGATAAAAATCGATAGGGGACTTCTGACAAAAAAAAAAGAAAAAAAACCACTACGTACAATGGTTGACATGTAGCGCACGAAGCTTCGCAATTATTATGCTTTCCCTTTCGCAAGCGCGAGCGTCTCTTCGCTCTCCCACCCCTATGTATTATTTGCATCACGAGACTTTGTTCAACTTCATCGACCAAAACTGTTAAAGTATACCATTTGCTCTTTAATATTTAATTGTTCTTCTTTCAACTCTCCCCCTCCCCTTTCAACTGCAATTATTATTGCAGCGTGTCCCACGAATATAAGGGAGGAGGATGTTGTTTAGCTGAATAATTCTGAACGCTAGACTAGAATGCGAAATGTTCTGACGAATCGTTTACCGAACTTTCTGAAAAGTCCTTGTGTCACTCGACTATGACACAAAATATGCAGTCGCACAATTTAAAGCCGTGGGAGAGGAACCTTTCAGTGAAGGAAGAATCCGCTCAGCCATTCGCAACTTGGCCCAGGATTACGATGGTTCATAGCGAAAGATCGCACGAGTCTAATGCCACCAAGAAGAGCTTGCCCCAGTTGGACAAATGTTCCATTATCAATGCGAACAATTCGAATTCCGTTGCCCGCGATATCGTTGAGCTCTTTAGCCAGCACTTTGAGGATAGCAATGAAGAAATGAAGGCCTGTAGAATTTCCAGCTCGACGGAACTCGAAGAGAACGAGGACGAAGTATGTGCTACATGCAAGGATTGCACGGAATGTCAGCTGCTGCAGCAGCAGGCTAAAGACGCCGTTGTTGCGAAAATACATAAGACCGAAGGAGATCTGATGAGCGATCAAGATGAAAAACTGTCGGAACATCTGGATTGTTACGAGAGCGATGTCGACGGTGTAGAGACGATCTCCACATCGAGCACGATGACGGCCTCCTCCGCAGAGCACGAGGAAACTCCAATACTTGTGGATCTGACCAGCGAGGAGTTCAAGTCGGCTACTTGGAAGCAGACGATCTTGAAACAATTCAACGACGCCGAGGAAGGTTCGGAGATGTCGGGTGAGAACGTAATGACGAGTAAAAGCGATGTATCATCTAACCAATGTTGTCGATCTTTAACACTGAGACTGGATATGAGTTCAAGAACAGATAATATATTGTTACTTATATAATGAACAAAAACAATCGTATAAAATCCACCTATATCATTAGGTATTACGCACAAAAACAATCATATAAAATGTTAATAATTACCTTCAGGGAAATATGTTCATAAGTAGTGTGTATAAACCGGTCATCAATTTTCTCTGTTCTTTCACTGCCTTTTAATATTTAACTACGTGCGAGAAAGTAAATAAAGAGTACACAGCCATTCTGCAGGATCTAAAAATATAACAAGTTTGGGATGAAAATTTTCTCAAGAATTAAAAATTCCGCATTCTGCATAAATTAAATTGATAAAAATAAAATAAAATATTATCCGTATTAATTTGTATTTACTGCCTTACTTAGGTAGTCTTTTAAAACATTATTCAAAATTATACTCATTTAAGACTTTTATTTACTGACAAGTAGCCTCCAAGAAGGTGGTGTGCTGAATTTCACAAATATTATTAAAACACGTATCTCTTTTTTTCGAAAGTAAAATAAAAATAAAAATTAAGAACTATATTTTTCAAATATGACTAAACAAATATTTTAGAAAATTTAGAAAATTGTGATCGATGCGTAAAAAAAAATATTGATATTTTGATTAAAATAAGTGATTTTAAGAGTATCTTTTTAGAGCAGTGCGTCTCTCTGTCACGTCGATTATCTAGTTATACATTTCGCTCTTCCAGAACCTCACATCATGATAGCCGACAGTTCTAGCAGATTGCAACGCGGTGGTGCGGGTAGCAGCCTGGCGACCGCCCTGAGGGATCGTGGTTCTTGCGTGATTCCTGTGCAGCCTAATCGCTCCTTACCGATCCGACCGGCGCCGCCGACGCCGACGAGGTCAGCGGCGTCGATAGTAACGTTGCGGAAGACACGCTCGCCGATCATCAAGTTATCGAAATCCGAGAACTTGGACGTGGTCGAGTTGCAACCGAACGTATCTCCGAGCAGCTCGTTGATGAACGAGCTCAACGAATTCACTTTCGAGCAGCAGGATAGGAACGAAGACGGAATGATGCTCGCGAACGAGTTCATCGATCGCTCGGACTACATTCTTCCAGACATTTCTAATGTCGTGGAGGTAGTATAGCAAAGCGAATTAGCCTGAGGGTCACATTCAATTTTTTTATTTTCTTTTTTTCCTCCAAAAAGAAAATTACGTTGTATGAAAATGATTTTAAAATGCGATGTAAGATTCGAATAAGTTAGAAAAATTGCTGTTTATTTTATTTAAAAAATTAATACCAGAGGGTGGACTCACGAAATAATATATTTGGTTTATTGTTATTTTATATTTGTTCTATTATTACATTGTCTATTCGACTAATCCAAAGCGAGCAATGTTTACGAATTGGAAAATGAAATTAAATATTAGTACATTGAGCTTTAATATATGTGTATATACTTTGTTGGTGTCATTTAGCAATGGTTGCACGTTACAGATTACGGAAGAGGTCAACAATATTAAGAGGAAAAATGGCGAAAATCAGGACAGTGAACAAGAAGTTACCAAGGATGTGAAAAAACGAAAAAAATCTCACGAAGTCGATTCCGATCACATACGTGATGAACGTGTCAATAATATTTTGAAGGAATACTCCAGAACTTGTTCTAACAATTTGGTTGACAAAGAAGACAGAAATCTGCAGCCGCATGTGGTGGTGAGGCTGTGGGATGACAAGAGATACTCGTCACCGGTCGTGGTGTCGACAACGGAGTTGGAAGCAGAAAAGAAGGAGATCTGTAACAAAGTCGTGCCGCCTTTAAGACTGAAGAAAGTTGTGCGTGAAAGTACGATACATATATATATTTTTTAATTCAACGTTTCATCAACATTTTCAAAAGTTATGAATAAATTTATCGATATTAATTCAGATCAATAGATTTTTCAAAGAAATAATTAACTAATTTTTTGTTCTAATCTAAAATAAAAAGAACTTTACTCGGAAAATGTAAATTTCTTCACATCATTAATATTTACTTACTTTAATTCTCAGCGAGCACTACCGATGAATATCAATGTAACATCGAGGTGAATGCAGAGTTGAAAAATGAGTCCAACTATCGTATCGTCACCGGCAGTACGCCACGTCCGGAATCTTCGTCCGGATACTCCGATATTTCTTTATGGAGCAGCGTGGCTTCGGAAGAGGAGCTCGAACCATCGGCGGACAATGCACGGGATAAGAGCCAGCGATCCTCGCCGAAAACCGACGGCTACAAGATCAAGTACCGTCGCAATCGGCTGCGTCAGAAACTGCGGCAACTGCGCGGCAAAGCGTTGGAGCTTTCGCGAGAGATGGCCGCAAGCAATAACGCCGCAGACACGAGCCCACAGCGTAACACTCGGCTACGGCAGATGATGAACTGCTACGAAAAGCAGATTGAGAACCTTTCGAAATTACTATGCAAACTGTCCGCCTCCATACCGTCGACGACCGACAACGTCGTCGTCGATCTTGATTACGAGAACGACATGGACGAGTGCACGTCAGCGGAAAAAACCACTGTCGACAGCAACGTCACACAGGTAAGATGAGGAATGGTAATGATTGGATGAAGTGGTGGTTTAAGTGTTAAGGTGTTTCGCGAAATTTTTCTTCTCATTAAAATAAAATGACCTTATGTTCTTACTGAGAGGAAGAGTCAGTTTCGCAAAATGTTCGACACATGAAAATTTAGAACGTATAAAAGAAAAACATTAAATATCTGATAATTTATGCTGTAAAAGATAAATCTTATTGATTATTTTACGTCATTTTTACTAATTCATATTTATGTTAAAAGATAAATGGAATATCCAGAAGTAGCGTTTCTTCATCCCCTTCCCCGCCGAAACTCTCGCCAAGCTCTCCTATCGACTACGAGAAATGTAAATCGCCTGACACAGCAAGGAATAGTCCACCGGTGTTGCCCAGAGTTTACATAGCAATCCAGCCGACTACCCTCGAATGTTTGAAGCAAACTGGTTGTCAAACTCTGGTTGTCAAAAGCTGGCACAACGGTGACGATTCATCGAATTTGCCGATCGAGAAAGAAGTCAAGGTGAACGATACGGATCAAACAATAATATGCAATGACATAACAACAGCACCAGCTATATCCCTGGTTTCATCAACCGAGTTCGAAGATCCGAGAGATAGCACGGCGAAGTGGGATGGAGATCAACCATCGCCGAAGAATCTGGAAATCGAGGAGAAAATTCCAGAGGACACTAAAACGTTTGGCGATATTGAGGAACATCAACAAACGACGACCGATAGCTTTCTAGAATCGAAGATAGACATCGAGATGGACGGAACCGATGTAAAGGACACGAAGGAACCTATCATTCAAGAGCATCTCGACGAGGTGACACAAGCTTCGGAAACCGTCGTCGCGAACAAACAAATCGCCTGTGAGAAACAGGAGCTGGATCAGACATCGAACGAGGCTCTACCGTCTAATTCGTCGATCGTGGAGGAAACTAGGAAAATAACCGAATATAGGACTTATTCGGATGAAAGGATCAACAGTAAGAATAGGGTGGTCACAAGTACAATTACACAGGCCGCACAGGAAGCGTCGATAATTGAGCAACCACAAGTACCTGCCGCCAATGTGACTAATATCTTGCAACTGCAGTCAAATTATTACGGCTCACCTGTCGCACGCGAGAACGTCGTCTTCACGGACGTCATACAAAATTCAAGGAACGTGCAAAAGGTAACCTGTCGAAAATTATTTAATAGTTAACAATTTACAACTAAATTGTTGTAAAATATTGAAATCGATAGAAGCTGCATGTATCTCTCAACTGCATTTCTAGAGAGAATAAATAATTATTTCACTGCAAATAATTAATTTTTCTATGTCATGTTATTATTAATAATATTAACAATCGTGTATCTATTTTACTTTTTTTTAGAAAAGTTTGGCACTTATAAAATATAATTTAAAAATAATTTAAATAATTAAAATGCATCTTATATACTTTTAGGTGACTTCAAGCATGAATCAATCTTCAGCCTTGAGTCCAACAATACCCTTGGGATTTACTCAATCTAGTAGATCTACCGTCAGCAGTTCAAACCAACAATGTATCGTGTAAGTATAACATTAAATTACATAATATGTATGTTATATGATTCAAACTTTGATCCATACATATATGTCTAATGTTTTTTTTTCATAAATCGATATGTTAGCTTACCTAATAATTGCAACCAAGTCACTCATGAGAATATTAATCAGCGAAACGATGGAAGCCGCATTATGACAGAACAATTTCCTACGCTAGGCAATTGGGTGGCGCGAATGTCAAAACAACAGGCTACCAAATCGAAATCTAAGTTGCAATCTGGAATAAACTTACCAACCGCGTCAACTGCGGCGGAGGCTGCTCGCGTAAGAGTTGTATTTTCGCTAAAAATTCCCGGGAAAAAAATGTTTCATATAAAAACATATATATATAAATATATATAAAATATATCCATATATATTTATATTGGTATCCCTTCTCTCGTAAATAAAATTTCTGTTTGATATAAAAAAATAATAGTTATACTTAAAAGATAGAAGCTAATTAAAAAAATATTTTTCGCATTGCTTCTTTTAAAAAAGCTAAGTATGAAAATTTGTCCACATACGATCATATATATTCCGGAATATATATGATTACATAGAGACAATTTTTCATATTTAACTTTCTATCTTTTCAGTATAAGTATTTATATCAAACAAAAATTTTACAAAAAAAAGACAACTAATATAAACATATATGGCCTTATTTTATATATATTTATACATGTTTTATATAAAACATTTTTCCCGGATTATTTCTTCGATGATCTGTATCAAATTATTCTATTGATGAATTTCTCCGTTGTTCTCTCAGGCACAGATTCCCGAAATGGAGGCGCAAAAGATCCGTTCGAACGCATTGAATAATGCGACTCATAGAAACAACATGGTAAACGTAGCAGGGACTGCACAATGGAGTAGAGAAAGGTGGCAGGAGAAATATCATCGTCAACAACAATTATATGCGGCGACATTGTCGGCCGCGCCTCCAGTAAGACCGGGCATCTGTCCACCTATTTCAGTTACCCAATTCTATCCATCTAATTACGCGGTAAGAAAAATAAGAAGCTCCATAGTTGGATCAATATACAAAAGAAATGCATCTATCAAAATGTCGATTTTATATTTGTTGGTCGCTTACAGAATAAATCTTATCCGTAGTAAATCTAGTCTTTCGATTATTCAGCTAGTTTGCCATTGCAGATCGATCCTTATGGTGGTGCAGCTTTCGGATATCACCCGGCAATATGTCCCTACGGTGACTACCCCTATCATTCTCGCCTGCACGGACCGCCGATAAGCGGCTACCAAATAGGTCCCATGCAAGATCCGCGCGCCTCGCCGCTCCGCCAAATGCAGCATATCGACAAGCGTTTTCTGCAGGACACGACGTCTCGGCACTGTGCCGGGGATCTCCTCAAGTATCCCGGCACTTTATCAACGGGTGGCTATCAACATGCTGCCGCTGCCGCCGCAGCTGCTGGCTTGAACTACGATCGTTTGAGGACGGCGACGGCTGCCACGCAAAACGGTACCGCGTCGGGCTGTCTGCCGCCCTTGCTGTTACCGCAACCTCCACCCTCCGCGCAGCAGTCTATGGCCGCACGCACCCCCATGGCCGGTTATCCCGCGAGCAATGGTCAATGCGGTGGTAACAGGATGATTCCGGACGTCGTTGCCGCGGCGGCAGCCGCTGCGGTGGTCGCGGCGGCTTCCTTTGATAGACAGCGCGGTACGCTACCACCGTACGGCAGACCCGATGCGGAAATAATATCTGGAGGGATCGGCGGTGTCATAGATAATAAATCCACCTCGCAGCGGATAATTGCAAACAGACCAAATCGCGAACGCTTGTCGCAGGAGCAAGTGCAACCTATCAGTAGCGTCAACGTGGACTCACGGCTGCATAACGGTGGCAGTTACCGCCAACTACAAAATTTAATCCTGGACAGATTGCCTTACGACCTAAAGGCGGACGATACTTATTCTCAGCCGTCGACGGCGACCTTCGATGACAACGCGCAAGAGCAGACGATAGCACCCTCGGTGCCTACGTCGACGTACAAATCCACTACGATGTTGGCGCCCAACAGCGCGTTGGCTATCAAGGAACCCACGCAGAAAGAGGGTAGCCGTAACTGTGACACACCACATCTGGGCAAGGTGAATCGCACTCTGGAAACTACGAGCAATCTGACGTGCTCCAACTGCGGCCTAACCGGATCCATGTTCAAGTGTCTAGGCTGTGAGACAGCCTTTTACTGCGACGAGAGGTGCCAAACTCGTCACTGGAGTATCCATGTCGAGAAATGTCCCAAGAGAATGCCTAAACTAAAGAAACTCGTCTGAGAATTATCATAGAAATTACTGCGAGTCCGTAAATAAGATAATGTCTGTGAAGTTTGATGTGCTCATTTGCGTTAACAACTAAAAAACAATAACCGAGAAAAATGAACAACATGTGTTATTGTTTTCATGTTCATACATTTACACTGATAATTACGTCTCTCTAGTCAATGTATCATAAATTATAATGAATGCGAGTTCTATGTCATGCAGTCGTATCGGTTTTACACTACGAATGTGATAAAGTGTGCCTGGTCGTAAGATAAACGCTTACTGTAATTTTATGGTACTTGGTTTCACAGTCTAACGTTCTGCCTTGTAAATTATAAATCGCAAGATATAAAGAGTTCAGCGCACCTCACATTATATCTCACTATTGTGCGGTAAACGGCGTATGTATTGTGCAATAGCGATAATATACGGAAAATATAAAATCGTATGTTACATGTTGTAATGTAACGGATGTTACGAACGTGCTACCTCTCATGTACCTTACAACTGCAAGTCATTGTAGTATTAAAAAAATGATTGCATTTGACTGCAATCTTGTTTTATTATGACTTGATTATTCATGCAATTGGATTATAACATCAAGAAACTATGTAAACTTTTTATAAATTACATTAAAAAATTACAATTTCTGAGTGAGATCACATATTTCAACGCGGTTGCAATGAAGAATCTTACTGCAAAGTCAGTAATTTAAGAAATCAATTATTAATGGAAAACTGTGACTAAAAATAGCTAGTAAAATATGCGTTTTTATGAATATATACTTAAGAGTCGCGTATCTGTAAGAAATAACGTTTATTATTTATTTGTTCCAATGCTTCTAATTGTTACATAACCGTAATCAACTTTTATACTTTTATAACAATTGTAAAGAAATTGCAGCACCGCAGTTTTACTAAAATGGATAAATGTCAAATAAATGGTTGGAAAATAAACGTTATAAATTTTTATATATGTATCGCATCTATAAATGTGAATACTTACTCAAAAAATAATAAAAATATCAAAATAAAGATATCATTACACACACACACACACACACACACACACACACACACACACACACACACACACACACACACACACACACACACACACACACATATTGCCATTGAAGATATTACCATCTTAGAATATATTACATATGTGATATATAAATCTATACAAATATACATATTCATGGACGTCATAAATAAAGTTTTTGAATATAATTAAAGTTTAAAATTAAAGTTTTGCGATGGTTTTCTTGCCGCCATTTCGTTTAAGAATTTATGAGCATCTTGATAGTGAGGATTTGTTCTCGCAGCAACTTTTTCCATCCATCAGACAGTCAGGCGGGATCTCTCTTGTTTCGGATCGTAATCGCCTAATCCTATAGGAAGAAAATTCCTCTTTATTCAAACTGTAAACATATGTATCATAAACGCTTAAAATTAAAGAATTAATGTAACTTACGTGATTGCTCCAATTCACAAGCGCAGAATTATCAGTCACGTTGATCGTGTTTCCTGTCAAGAATAGCTCATCTTTCATCCATACGTTCTCAATAATCGATGCAATCTTTCATACGACTTTCGGCCACCTTTTCCGGCTTTGTCGGTATACCTCGCTTGAATGTACCAAGAAACTATAAAAAAACATGTTTAATTATTTTGTGCATAGAATATATTTTAAATATACAAAGAAGGGTTTTAACTTAACTAAGAAATACGTACGTTAAGCAATGAAGTCTCGTATTGAGATGCTGCCACTCGAGATATTCATCAACTTTCGCCTGTTTTTTTCGAGTCGGACGGGTACCAGTGATCATCCATTTTAAATTCTCGGCTCAGATATCGCATAATTTCCACACTAAAATAATTAAGGACGGTTAAAACGGTTATATAAGAATAGTAAGAATTTTTGTTGTCGGTTAAATAAAAGTATTGTATTCATATTATTTTGTAGGAAGAGTGTAATACCTTTCGGTAAATTGAAAGTCATCGTGGCCTATAAACAGGGACTTTCTCGAATAGATTAAGCTGTTAAAATTCCTCAATGTAATGTTCAAGATTCTTCAAATTTACGATCTTCTTCTCAAATGGTATATTATAGATTTTAAGAATTATATATTAACTAATTAAAGTTAATCTATGTAGATTAACTTTAATCTCCATTTAAATTTATTCTCTTCTTTTAAATCGTAGAATTAAAACAGGTAAAAAGTTAAATCCAGATTAAAATTAATATCTACATCTACATTAATAAACATGTACAGTATTTATTTTCTTGAAATCAATTTTTTTAATCATCTAAATTGTTTTCTCTACTGATTGCAAAGTTTATACTTCCCTGTAATTTTTCTTTGTGAATGTTAAACATAAGTTCGTGTTAATTTCTAAACGGTGTTCCAAGTTATTCCAATTATGTTTGAATTTATCTACGCGAGCGGAATCTCGTGAAATAATGTTAGAACAATCTTTGACCCTAATATGGAAAAAACAACTGGACTGCTACTCCCTAGTGGTTACTGATAGTTGTCGGTTCGATAAATGTCGTTGCGCACGTGTTTTAATATATGAAAATATATGCGCAACAATAGTTATCGAACCGACAACTATCAATAACCACGTGCACGGAATAGCGGTCCAAGGCCTATTCTGTAACTTCGTTAAGAGGTATCGTTATACTGTTGTTGCGCAAATATTTTATATGGTAAAAAAGCTGCGCAACGATAGTATAACGATACCGACACCTCTTAACGAGTTACAGAATAGGCCTACAGTCCTTTTAAATTCTACGGCATTGCACTTAAAAGTTCTTCGATTCTGCTGTACTTATATCGATCAATGCGGATGCAACAGGTCTCGGCGGCGATAATCTAGTGACGATTTTGCAACAAATAACAGAAAATTATGGTGATTTCTCGACAGATCGACAATTGCGAGAGTGAGAAGTGCAAAAGTCGAGCACGAAAATAACGGCGTTCGAATTTTCAAACCGGTTTCGAAAACTTATCAATGTATCGATTTCTATCATCATCTCCAGTCTCGTTATCAAAAACAACCGATGCGAATTGACCAGGTCCTCGCGCGAGAGACAAGTCTTTATTCAATTTAAATCCGATTTTTCTCGAATTGTTTTTGTCGTGGCGGTACAAACAGGCAGCAAACAGCTGCAAATTGAGTGAAATACCTTGATACCACAAAATATTTATAAAATATTTATAAAATATTTATAAGAAGGAAAAATATTAATAATAAATATTTTGTACTTATTTTATGTCCAAGTTTACTAGGTATAAAAAAATTATGATAAATATTTATGAAAATATTTAAAATAAATATTTATACTATTATTTTATCAAGGAATATGAGAAATATTTGGAGTTCATACCATAAATATTTTTCATTACATTAAAAAAATATATTCTATATATTGTTAATAATAATTTTTGTATCATTTCTAAATAGTTTATAAAAAATAATTATATAATCTTTAAATAATATTTTTTGAAAATAAATTTGTAAAATATTTATGAATATTTATGATAAATTTTCTGTGCTATCTGGATAAGCTGTATATACGTGGGCTGTGATGCGATTTCAAGCCCGGGCACGCTCACGCACACATCGCACTCCCCCTATCCGTGAGGCACGCGCGCTTGGCTGCGATCAGCGTGAGCCGTTGCGCTGTGCGCACTCGGCTACGTTCGCGGCTGAGCGTCTTTTTCTCCTCTGCCTCTTTCCCCATTTAACGTTTTGACTCTGAGGCGGTTGCCGGCGTCTAAAAGCCTAAACACAATGCCAGGCAACAGGCAACAGGAACAAGAAATAAAGAAAGAGAAAAAGAGAGAAGATCTTTCATTATTTCTCTCTTTCATTATTTCTGTTCCTATTACCTGTTGCCTGGCATTGTGCGTTTAGGCCTTCATACCCACTCTGAATAAATCATTTATTAACCACTAGATGGACAGTTACGATACTTTTGAAATACACTTTAATATATTTCTCACAAGTACTGTTCGTTTATTCTTTACTATATATACAGGCATCGAGAGTTTTGAACTTGTACTGATGGTATATATTAGTACATATAAACACGAGAGCATAAATGGGGGTGATAGAGCCCTTCGGGGCTTCTCACTCTTCCTTTCAGAGAATAAAGGTCGCTCTCCATTTTTTTTTATATCAAACATTTATAAAATTAGTTTTTCAGAAGAGATATAAAAATTAAGTAAATATAAATTATTTTATAATTATACCAATCAAACGCGATTATTTTCTTATGATGAAATTACTGTATAAAATAAAACAGCACTTTTAAAAAACTTATTGAATTGAATTTCAAAAGAAAAACCTAAAGACTATATATCCAGTGGCAAATAACTGATTATGATTACTAATATATAAATTATATGCCTCACGGTTAGGGGGAGTGCGATATGTGCGTGAGCGTGCCCGGGCTTGAAATCGCATCACAGAGTGCCGCCAGAAATTGCCAGAAATGAAGCTTTTGTACCACCCATAGCAGAAAAGATTGAGAGTCGACACAGGCCGGTTTTAAATATCCTCAAACTGCCTCAAGCGCCCACCAGTGTACGTGACGTAAACTATAGGTTTTCAGTACTGGCAGTGAATATCGGAATGCAGCCATTGAGCCTCGTCTACAGAAGTCGCAATTGGTATATATAATATAAAATTAAAAAAATATATACCAGTCAATGAACGCACACGAAATTTTTTGTACGAGATTTAAGAATCGGCCCCCTTCATTTTTCTTTCTTTAAAAATATAATATTTTTTACTTCGACTTGCACGTTATGCAAAGTCTATAGTGTTAGCAGAGGAGTAATGGAGTAGGAGTAAGAAGTAAGAAACATGATGCAGGATCTACAATGGCAGCAGGAGTAATGGAGTAGGAGTAACAAGTAAGAAATATGAAATGAGATTTGCCCATTTCGTTTACTCTCGGTTTTTAATTGGTCAATCGTTATACTCTTACTCCTTAACTCCATTACTCCTGCTGCCATTGTAGACCCCGCATGATGCTCGGTCTACAAAGTGAATATCGGAATGCAACCATTGAGCCTCGTCTACAGAAGTCGCAAGCAGCCAGTTGCGACTTGCGACAGCCAATGATTGTCGAGCTTTAAGCCTCGTCTACAGAAGTCGCAAGTAGCCAGTTACGACATGCGACAGCCAATGATTGTTGAGCTTTAACTAGAAACTAGGCGCTCATTGGCTGTCGCAAGTCGCAACTGGCTGCTTGCGACTTCTGTAGACGAGGCTTAAAACTCGACAATCATTGGCTGTCGCAAGTCGCAACTGGCTGCTTGCGATTTCTGTAGACAAGGCTCAATGGCTGCATTCCGATATTCACTTTGTAGACCGAGCATCATGCGGGGTCTACAATGGCAGCAGGAGTAATGTAGTTAAGGAGTAAAGGGCTATCTACAATGGAGTGTTTTAGCCGTAACAGCACTAAAACTATGGCAATGCTGTCTAGAATAAAAACGACGTAGCAATAACATACAAGCCGGCCATCAAAGAAAGGCGACCAAAAACTAATCCCGAATACCCCAACGCTCATCGTAAGCACGCAATGAATTGGCTAAATGTCTGCTGTAGGCTGTAAACAGTAAAGCAATACGAAGTGGAGACATTTTCTACGACTACTGCTACGGCCTACGATTCTCCATTGTAGATGGCCCTTAAAAGTATAACGATTGACCAATTAAAAACCGAGAGTAAACGAAATGGGCAAATCTCATTTCATATTTCTTACTTGTGACGTCCCATGGCGCGTATCGAACTTTGCAACCAATTATAGACGATTTTCTATAAATAACAATATTTATTATATAAAATTAATTTATATTAAATTTTATTTGCAAAAAAGGATTAAATTTATTTGAATTGTAATTGTTTTGTTATTTAGATCTAATTTTTTAAAAATTACAACATTTTAATTCAATATAAATAAGGCTTTTCAACATTAATTTTAATTTAACTTAATCTTAGCATAACTTTTAACTAAAGTTAATTTTTTTTCATGCGACTTTTAACATAACTAAATTAATATTAACTTTAACTTTATTTAAAAATAAATATTAATCTACTTCATTTCCTGGCTACTATATGATTATTGTGTGAGAAGAGAAAACAAAAATTTAAAAAATAAAAATTTTGTTATTAACAGAAATATATAAAAAAGAAAATTGGGGGATTATTATAGCGGCCAGAAACTCATCGGTCGTCCCCGAGTACACAACTTATCTGATGTGTTCACCGCGCTGAATGCTAGGCCACCAACAACTGTGAAAAAGATGGCAAATAAAGCGTCAAATATTGCAAGATTTAGAAGATGCGTTTGATAATCATATAAGCTTTGTTTTGTATGTCTGTAATGATCCGTATAATTAAAAAAAATACAAAAATCTTTATTTAAACTTTTGTTACTCTTAATTTTATAATTTTAAATATTCATATAATCATACAAGAAAGTATCTATTGGTCTTATATACAATTAGAGTAAAATATAAAAATTAAAATACGGCGCAATTATATTAGTGAAAGTGTATTAAAAATATTAAAACTGTAATTTAAAATAATTAAATGCGAGGAATTCGCTGACGCCGGCCGTGATTCCGGTCAATTCCGGTAGACTCGTAGCCGCCGGTATCTTCTCGATCGCCAGCCGCTTCTCAACAGACGTAGAAGATGCATTCGAGTCCCGCCGTTTCTCCGATCGAGCTAAAATTTGCATGAAGTTTAAACAATTTAAGACTATTCGTTTAAAAATCGTTATAAGAATTTATTTGATTAACAATAAATCATTAATCTTACAGAAATATTTCAAAAAAGAAACTAATATACAATTTTTTACCGGATATATAAAAGGAAGCGGGGGTTAAATATATTTCTAATAGACGTTTTTTATGTACCTCTTCATCTTCCATAAGAAAAAAGCTGCAAAGGATCATCTTTATTTTCTTCTTGAGCATAAACTTTATTTTCTTCGAATCGTCTTTATTATAAGTATATATAATACTTTCCCTCTTGCTTTCATTATAGTTGCATGAACACTGCGTAAACCTTGAATAAAAAATAATTATTTTAATAATTTTTTTGAGAGAGAGAGAGAAAATAATTCATATCAAACTCGAATTTATTTACCCGATCGGATTTTCGTTTTTTGCCGCGTAAAAATTAGCACAATCTCGGCCAATTATACATCACTACTAACCTAATGAGTTTGCCTAACAATTGGCTATTCATCTGCGTGCACTAACTTAATTTAAGAACTGGATTAAACTCGACTCGATTAAGAATTGATTATTTTAATTTATTGAGAAACTTTTTCTATTTGAAACATAAATAACACAGTCATACTAAAAAGACAGAAATTTTTAATTAAAAATTAATTATAAAATTAAAAAAAAAATTCGCGCGAAATCACTGCTCGCAATTTGCGATTTGCAATAACTCACCTCAAATATATTTTTGAGGCTTACCGAATATTTTCAAATACTTTCTTTCGTTTCAAATATTCTTTGTGTCCTTATATTTTATTTATCTGTCTCGCGATCGAATCGTTTGATACGACAATATTGCTAGCATAATCTTCGTAAGAAAACAGGGAAACAAAAAAAACAAAAGCCGAAAGTCATAATAACATACACACACATGCGAGAGAATTTTCGAGAAGCGTTTTCAAGGGGTGCGTTCCGTTTCACGCATGATACGCATGATGCATCGTTCATCCTTGTTGTTTGTTGTTGTTTGTCAAACGTTAAATGAGGATGAAGAATGTATTATGCGCATCATGCGTGAAACAGAACGCAGCCAGAAGCGTCTCAAGCGATAGAATTAACTGTCGAACATTTTGAAATCAAATCGTCATATTTTAATCGAACTATTCTTAGCAAATCAAGATCAAGAGTGAATCACTCTGAGTGATATAGGTAAGGAGCCAAAATCCATAAAAAACTAGGGGGAAATGTTGGCAATGATGGAAAATCTCTAGAATCCATAAATTTATTTCTGAAGTTGACAACACTGTGGTGCTTTCGGGAGTAGCATGGGATGCGTGTAGTGCAGAACCGTGATTGTGACAGATGGTGTATGAAAGACCTCGCGGAGATGACAGGTCAGCAAGACACAGGTTAGTGCTAAATATTAAACTTTAATGAGATTATTAATTTAGGATCTTTACAATACGAGTTACTGTAAACTGTCTTTGCTGTTTAATTCTGACTGCATTTACTATGTAAAGATTATCTTTCTTATAAAATTATGTGATATTTACTACATGTTTACTTTAATAATTAAATAAATAAATAAATAAAACCAAAGTTGTATTTATTAATTAATTTAACACTAAAGTCATTTGTGTCATAAAGATTCTAAATTAATAATCTCAGATCAGTCTTTCTATAATAGTATTGATTATATTACAATGTGAAATAATATTATTATTACCAAAATACCAAAAATAATATAGAATTATTATTTCTTAAGAGATATAAATGTATAAATCATGAACAATCTATAATTATGAGTGAAATAAACAAAAATGTTCTATCTATTTTTTGGAAATGGAATACCTTTGACGCATATCACCGAAGTTTTTTTACTTGTGTTATTTAACTAAAGAATGAAAAATATAACAGGAAGACCACAAATGCAATAATAAAAGCAACAGCTGTATACATTAATTTGCTGTTTAGATGTCTGGCGTCTTTTTTATATTTCTGCGACAGCATGGACAAGTTTTGCGTCTTTGTATCCAATTCTGCAAGATATAATAAAAAATTAATATATGCAAATATCTTCATTTATGTTTCTGGTTTTTTAAGAAGATATAATCGATCTCAGTTAAAACTTGATTTATATTATTGAAAGCATAATAATTATCAAAATTTTATTTGTATTCTATGAGATCACTATTACTTTTAACTGTGTAAAATTAAATTAAAATATTTTGATAATCATTAATAAGACTTTACATATTGTTCATTTTATATGTACCTATTCTTAATTTTGTTATTAAAAATATCAGATAATTGTGCAATTAAAATTGCAATATTTCAATGCTTACCTGAAATCTTACAACTTAATTTTCAATTTATAATAATTTTTTAAATTATTTATGTTAAATTTTCCATTTATACTTTAGTTTATAAGCATACTTTCATAAACGTTTTATTTATTGTACAAAAACTACACAGTGCAGAATTGAATTTTTGAAAGGATATAGAAAAAGATTTGGTCCAACTATAGATTTTATATAATTTTATGTACATTAATGACTAAAAAGTAATATAAAATCGGTCGTTTGATACATCTATTATAAGATCTATGAAATTTTATCAAACTTTTATTTTCTTAACTACATGATCAATTGTTGGTTTTGCTTTATATTGATTATACATATTTTTATTAAATATTAAATAATAATATTCTATAATTTTTCAAAGTTTTTAAACAGATCAAAATATTATGATTTTTTAATCACATCTCCTTAACTAAGTAAAATGGTTTATATTACCTGAGAGTACGATATCCCTTTGTAAAACATCATCAAAATTTTGTACCATAATTCTCTGCACATCCTGCAACTGGGTGTTGAGTGTATTCAAATTTCTGCGAGATCTACTGTCTGTGAAGATCTTCTTAGCTTTCTGAATATACGTATCTAAGAAGAGAAATCTGATGCAATAATATTCAATAACACTAACATTCCATCTATTACATACCAAATTCAATGAAAGTATAAGGCCTGGTTACTGTATTTACACGTTTGCCATACTGAGAATGAAACTCCTGTGCTATGTCTTCCAGATAGCTATAAGCTATGCGTGTACTGTAATTTCTTTCACATAATACCAAATAACATACCTCATTTTCGATTAAATAACTGCAAACAAGATACGATATGTGAAAGTCTGTGTAATAAAATCAGAGTCATAACTATCAGGACAAAGTTTTATTTTTGGCCCTTTATTTTTTTGGAAGAAAAAATGATATAATTGTTTAAATTGTTTATAAATAATTTTTTATACACAATATAATATATTATTTGCATGTGTTAATGTATTTAAATGATAATAATTTTAATTGCACTTTTCTAATTCTATTTCAGCAAATTTGATTATATTATAATTAATATCTTTATGATATTATAATATAAAATCATTAAAGATAATTGAAATTATAGAAAGATTAAAAAGTAGTTCTTCTGATAGCTAATCTTAATAATTCTTCATTAATTTTAATTATGTAAAATTTTTCTTATATTAAATTTTATAAAATTTCTCTTATGGCATTTTCAACCTGTGCTGGGTTAATCCATCTCACGTTCTTTTCTTCTAGAACTGGCCAATCACAGTTATTCCCTTCTTCAGAAGAATAGCTGTGATTGGTTTTATAATGTCATTAATCACTCCTAAAGCGATTAGCAAAATGAAGACTGAGAAATATTTGTAGAGCAACATTATTATTCGTTTACAACTTAATTAATATAAAGTCATGAAGAATCTGTAAAATATCAAATAAAATTGCAATTTTAATTGTTCTGTAGTAGTGTCAAAATTTTAAACTACAGAGCACAAGGATAAAATTTGAAATTTGAAAATACTGTACTTGACAATATTTTGGACAGTTCCATTTTAAAACCTCCTTTGTATTTCATATAGAAAACTGTACATTAACAGTTTTAACATACAATGATATCGACATTATCATTAATGGTTACAAAATGACCTACTGAGCCTTGGACTTGTACGCTTTTTGTCTCTAACTTAGTTATGACTCTGAATAAAAGACATAAATCAATATCACTTACTAGAAAAGGTATGGTCCTGTTTCAAGGATACATCTTGTTGGAGATTGTGGACCCAACTTTCTAAATAACAACTTTGCTTGATTCTGATACTCCACAATGTTCTTACCATCCTGTAAGAAACAAGACAGAACATGAACAATTATATATATATATATATATATATATATATATATATATATCTCAAATAAAATATAAATATTTTTAGTCCAATTTTTTGTTTGCTCTGAACTCTAATCTTTGTTAAACAAATTTCAAGATTTCCTTTCCTATATCTTAAACAACAAGGTTGTTCTCCAAGAAGATGACTAAGTGTAATACAGTGTCCAACTGTGACACAGTATTACACTGCTCAATGCAGTAAAAACTTGTGTGTGTAAAAGTATGAGCTGTAAAATATGTCAATGTTATGAATTTTCAAAGAAATTTTATATTGAACATATTATACTAATGTAATCATTTCTAATATCAATTTTAATATCAATATTTTCTTGATACTTGATCAATATTATTATTGTTTGTTAACTAAGTGCAATTGTTTCAACAAGAACGTTCCACACCGGAACACAGTGTAACGTCAGTGTGTCTTAGTTAGAAAGCGGCCTAAGACTTCCGTCCACGCGTCAAGTTAATTGCAGCAAGAAAATACGATGCTGAAGAAAACGTGAGGCGATTTTTCATCATATAGCATATCTCTAAACCTGCTCGTTATCCTGCATGGTAGCTGCCAGTAGCAGACCGTCCGCCACCCTCGCGATTATCGTGAACAGAACCATTCTACCAAGATTCGTTCACCGAATCTGAAACGACCGAAAAGATTTTTAATCGACAATTGTCGCCACTCCACGACTTCAATGTTCACAGCCCATTCGCGCGGCGTAACTGGTCATCAACAACCGCCAATCAGTGATGGGAACTCGCGAGATATTCCGCGCGGCAGGCGCGTTCGTGCGCATGCGTGAGGTGACGTATCAGTACTTTTTCAGTGACGGTTGTAGGTACTATATCGGGTGCCTACAAGGGTCCAAACATGCGTATAAGTGGCTATATTTTATTTTTATTATATGTTGTTTTAATGCGCCATATTTATTATGTTCAATTTTAGTGCAAAAATGTTAATAAGATTTTTACAAGTTTCTTATAATAAATGTTGATATTTATGTATTAAATCGGCTATAATTGTTACAAAAAAATATATTAAATAAATAAAATTTATTATTGTTCATAAGTAGGATTTTGTTTTAATATAAAATATTAATAAAAACTTTTCTCTTTACAATATTCTTCACATTCTTTTATCGATGAATATTAGGACCTTTACAGTACCACTAAATATATACGTTAATGCGCTGCGCCGCTGTTGCTTAGATGCGCGTGCGCGAGAAATATCTCGCAAGTTCCCATCACTGCCGCCAATGTGGCCGTACTGCCCGTTGTAGTTGCACGTTCATTCCCGACCTACCAGACCACTACCAGGCTACCACGTCAGTCGGGGTGCGTTCCGTTTCACGCATAGACCGCATAAGACCATGGTGGAAGAATACAAGTGCTGCGTTCGGAAATGTCACCCGAGTGCTCTCGCGTATCATTCTATCCTTGTTGTTCGTTCTATGTGAAACAAAGATAGAATGATACCCGAGAGCACTTGGGTGACGTTTCCAAACGCAGCCATAGTGTGCTCTTGCGCATATGGGTCTAACAACCAATAAGAAATGTGCTCCAGATACCGCCATCTTGTCGCGGCAATTTGAATTTGGCATACGTATTATTGGTTTAACTTATTTTTGTGTTTAAATTGTGATTGTTTCGTTATTTTTACTATAAGATAATTTTTAAAAAATTACGATATTCTAATTTGATATAAATAATTACTTTCTAATTTAATTTTACATAACTTTTGATAAAGTTGGTTTTTTGTTCATACAATTTTTAATGTAATAAAATTAATTCTATAAACTATTAACTATATTTAGTTCAAAATTTTTTAATTTATACTTAATCTTGATATTTAATAATAAAAAGTAGATTAAAATATACATGTAAATTATGGAAAATAATCATAAAATAATAAAAAGTAATTAAAAAAAAATAAAATTATCTAATTTTATTTGCGACTTTTTGTAGTAACATTTGATACATTTTAATTTTAATTTAATTAAGTTGAAATTGTAATAGTAGAATTAAAAATAGTAGAAAAAAAGTAGAAATATATTTTACAACAAACAAAATATAAACGAATCTAAATATTTGAATTAAATTGCAAATATTTAGATTCAGAAATAAAATAAACATAAAAATAAAAAGTTAAAAATATTTTATTTAATAAAGAAGTAAAAATTATACAAAATTCAGAGGAATAAATATTTAAACATAATATAAAGGAACTATACAAGTTATACAAAATCTTTGTAAAAATATTCTTATACATATTTCTATATATTTTATGGTTCATCATTATAAAAGGATTATTTTTTTAGACAAATTACATTTTAAGGTCTGCATTATTTTTTTATATTTGTAATTTTTCTCATCCTTTTTTGTTTCCACTTCATGCAACCTCACGTGAATAAGAATAACTTGAAATTTAAGATAATGGAATAGAGATTAAACTTACTTCAGCCAGAGGAAAACATATAGCACAATGCTGACGAGATTTAAGAAATATTAAGGCCGAAGGCAGAGAACGAGTTCAGTTCATTTAGCAGACGACTTTAATATTTTTTATTTTCGGCTATTCCAATCGTTTGGGAATCGTTTGGGCAAGTTTAGGAAATCGCTCTTATAATTTGGGAAATAATAGTTTAGTCGGAATTAATAAATAAAAATTGGGTGTTGAGCTAGCAGACATAATGTTAAAAATCACTTTTTCGTACGTCAATCGACTCGAAATCATTTGGGAAACACGCTCGTAAAATTTCAGAGTTTGGGAAATAATAATTTTATCGTAATTAATAAATAAAATTAGTATCTGAAAATTCCCTATGAAGTTTCGCGGATGTTCAATTAGCAGACATAATGTCAAAAATATTTTTTTTCTTACACCAATCGATTCGAAATCATTTGAGAAACACGTTCGTAAAATTTCAGAGTTTAGGAAATAATAATTTCGTTGTAATAACGAAATAAAGTTAGTATCTGAAAATTTTAATGTCAAATATTATTTTTTCTTGCGCAAATCGATTCGAAATTATTTTCGAAACACGTCTGTAAAATTTCAGAGAAATTATTTTCAAAATAATAATTTCGTTGTAATAATAAAATACTGAACGCATCTATTCACGGGCAATGTACAACGTTTGTATTCGGTGTCATCTGTCATTCGGTGCGTGGTTCGTCTATCGCTATTTTATCAGGTAATCCTCCTTATTTTATCAAAAATTATATATTCATAAGCATTAAATACAGTTTAATAATATATACTTGTATATGTATATGTTGGCAATATTCTTTGCATAACGATAATTGACGCGATAAAATAAATTTTAGGTTATGCTTTTTGAACGCTCTATCGAAAATTTTCATTATTATATGAATAGACAGCTAGTTTGTTGTTACTAAATATGTTAATATATCTTATTGCTATCTTGGCAATTATGTATCTTTTTTAAATATAATTATTCCATGTAAAATTTTATTGCAGCATTGCCAAAGAAGTCTTCCTTTATCATATGGCATTTAAAAAATTAGACGAAAGAAAATGTGAGAGACCAAAATGAATGCTGAGAGATTGGTGAGTACTAAATTACGATTACTAATTTAGGCTGCCTTCCTTTTATAAGACACAAATCAACGTAGGTTAACGAACCTAGTTGCACGCTCGAACCTAGTTTGCTAATTAAAATCTTATTCCAAACTTAAATCCTATTTTTAAAAGTACAAAGATTGCCAGTAGCAAATTAAACACTTTTACATAGAGTTATATGTCATTCTGGAGTGTGTAGCTTTTAATTTTAAAATCTTAAATATCAAATTGAGCAAAATACTTTTCCAAGATCAATCTTTGTTCTGTCTTTTGAAGAAATAACTTGGTTTTTTTTTAGCCACCATTGGAATCTTTGACTACTGTGGAGGAAACAGTGATCTGACAAAGCTATGGAATCCTTAAGAAATGTCACGGCCCAGCACAGTCCTGCAGATTTGATAGAGCACTTTGTGCCATGCTTTTGGTGCAACGCTTTAGGAAACTGATTTACATCAAGAATATTAGCATGCAGCTTGTTCACACACACACACACACACACACACACACACACACACACACACACACACACACACACACACACACACACACACACACACACACACACACACACACACACACACACACACACACACACACACGCACACCTGAATATACCCTATTTTAAATACATTCAAATGAGAGTATTATATCCTATGTATTACAAAGTTCAAGGCTAGGCCCAAAAATTAATCCACGTAAGAAAAGGTATATATTGTACAAAAATATTTTATTACTTGATCTTATTCTTCATATGTAGTATACAACATAGTATATATAGTATACAACATGCAGAAGAGATATTGTTACATTATAGATGGTTAATATTGTAATGAGAAAAAATGAGTCAACAAAATATTTGTAATGTTTGCAGTTACAAATTTGCCTTTTTTTCTTCATACATACCTCCTGTCCTTTTTCCTGAACTGCCAGTCAAATTGTATAATGTTTAATCTACTGATTTTTGTCATTAACTTTTCTACTTTTCACAAATAATCTTTATTTATTAACCTGAAATTTTATGAAATTTTTAATTAGACATCTAGTTGACAAAATTATTAATATATACGAATATAGATTTTTTATTCTTAATTAACACAGTATATTTTATTCAGAATGTTTCCCTTTAAGGTAGTTATATCAGTTATATTATAAAAATTCTTTATCGATAAATCTTTGTGAAAAATTAGGAATTTATAGAGAAATATATAATCTAATTGCTGTTAAAATTTTAATTTGATAGACAAATATTATATTTGAAATATTTATTTTTAAATGATAAAAAATGTATTATTAATTTATGGTGCTATTATGTCGTTAAAAAATTTGAGTTTTTGTTTATGTTCCTCATTTTTTACTCTACAGTTGATTATAATTTTTCAACATTGCTATGGCCATTTTAAATCTACGGTGCAAAATGTACATTTTACGGTGGGCTAGGATAGGACTTGCATGTAAGGCTGACTTTAATAATATCTCAAATATAATGTGGTCAATCGAATTAAAATTTTAACTGTAATTAGATATATTTCTCTATAAACACCTAAATTTTCAAAGATTCATCGGTAAAAGATACTTTTAATATAACCACATCTTAACTATGCCAATTTCAGCAAGTGTCATGTATACCATGGCTCGGCGTTTGGATAATTTATGGGATCAGTATAACGAGTAGCGTCAGTGAAACCAGAAATTGCATTGTTAAATGAATAAGATATGGGAAGTATTGAGGATATTGATTGACAATTTGTTGTAAAAGAATCACTTCGTAGCAGTTTCTTTAAAAATGCTCTGTAAATTAGAATAAAGAGAAATTTAGTTTATTATTAGATAACTGATTAAAATTAGTTAAATTATTGATAAAAAAGATTTTAAAGTTACATTTTGAAGTTAGCCCAAGGAGAAAAGCGAGATCGAATATATTAATTTCAATGAGAGTAATTAATAGTTACAGGTAAGTAAAATTATAATAAATCAATGTTTAAATTAAACTTTATTATAATATAATGGGCAATACATTTATCATTATTATAGACACCTGATTAAATTGATCGATCGCTTAAATTGATGAATCGCGGACTTTATCAGCAACTGCAGCCCACACCTCTGCTTCAATATCTTTCAATAATACTTGAAATGCTGGCACAAGATTCGTTTTCGTTATTTCTGGACTAACAGCCTTTCGAAACTGCGGACACAAAATATTTAAATATATAATTTATAGTATGATAAAAACTTTCTTAAAATAAATATCTCAAATATATATTTAAGTTTCTTAAAAAAGGAATGATGAGTAAAGCCTTCGGCACACAATACGATTTTTCATGCTAGATCGCATACGAGACGTCTTACTACGTATCCTCATTGGCTTACGATTGGTTTACGATCCTCAGTGACATAATCATCCGAGCCAATCGGGACACGTATTAAGATGCCTCGTATGCGATCTAGCATGAAAAATCATATCGTGTGCCGAAGGCTTAATACAGTTTTAAATTATAATACTTACATCTGTAAACTAACTTATCTGCCACCATGTAACGAACAAGCCATCATTCATCACTGGTGCATTGTCAAAGCATAGGCATAACTAGTTGCTGAACATTCTCTTGTTGTAACAACGCTGCAATATTGATGCAAGCTTCAACAACCAAAAGACGAACTGAATTCTGTAAAATTACGAGTTGCTCCGTATAACAATCTGATTGACAAAATGGAGAATTCATAAAGTTTTATTGTTTTGATGCACTTACTTGTTCGTCCTGAGCAAGTATAACAAACATGGGTATTAAATCAGATTTAAGGTACTCGATTTCCACAACTTTTGTGAATTTTTATTTATTAATTCCGACTAAACTATTATTTCCCAAATTATAAGAGCGATTTCCTAAACTTGCCCAAACGATTCCCAAACGATTGGAATAGCCGAAAATAAAAAATATTAAAGTCGTCTGCTAAATGAACTGAACTCACCTCGAGAGCTGAGGCAGTTCATGCGTTCTCATGCGCTGTGTGGTGGGGCGCGGAAGACCATTCCCATGCGCGCATGAATTGCGCATGGAGTGAAACGGAACGATCTTCAAGTTTTCCATGCGCTTCATGCGTGAAACGGAACGCACCCCTGGAAATCTGCACCCGTACTATGTAAAAAAGTAACCAGAGAAATAGAAAGAAATTTCCTGTCTATATACAGAAAGTAACTACTTAAGCAAAATCGTGCATCATCGGACTGTTCCGATTGTCGCCCGAAGTGGTAAAAATAGAAAGACTTTCACAGCTCTTTCTTTATCTATTTTCTAACCTAATGGTATACCCTGCCCTGACCGTTTCACTAACTGTAACAAGGATAACTTTAAAAGAAATAATGGGTAAGTATTATTTTATATTATTTATATGTATATATGTGCGTGTGTGCATGCGTGGGTGCGTGCGTGCGTGTAGGTGTGTGTGTGTATGTTATTGGTCGTTTATTTTATAGAAATAAAATTTTTTCAATGTTTTATGTTTGTAAATTGTTAGAAAACAATTAATATAATGTATTATTATATTATTACCTTGTAGGAAAAAATTATGCAAAAATTACTGTACAAAAAATTGCGTATTTTTGTGAGGAATTTCTGCAGTTTTGTACAAAGTTTTTGCCTTCAGAATTTTTCTGCAGAATATTTGGCAGAATTTTCTGTACAAAATCTGTAAAAACTTTCAGTACAAAAATCTGTAAAAACTGCAAAAATTTATGTACAAAAATATGCAATTTTTGTGTAGTAATTGTTGCATAATTTTTTTCTACAGGATTATTTTATACAAAACTTAAATTATATATACGCTATAGTTATTAAATTTTAATTATTTTTTAAAAGCAACCGAAGAGTTTGAAAGAGATTTTAAAACAACTTCTGAACATTGGGACGTAATTATAAATTATCCCATGTTATTAAAATCCAAATTTGGAGGATTTGATGGAGATAATATTAAAATAAAAGAATTGTGGGAAGAAATGATTGGAATCCTCAACAGTTTAGGACATGGACAACGTTCTATACAGAAATGGAAAGAGGTATATATTATACATAAGATTATCTGAATATTATTTGTAATAAAATTTAGTTTTATGCTACAGGCTATTGGACGCTGGAAATCCAAAGTAAAAGCAAAAGCAAGACGTCAAAGGCAGGAAATGACTGCAACAGGTGGTGGATCTATGAAAACAATACCACTCACCCAAACGGAAGAAAAATTAATGGCCATCTTAGGGTGGAAAGCTGTAACTGGAGATTTAAACAAAGAATTAGGAATAGTTGACTCCAATACAACTATTAATAATAAAGGTAAAAGTAGTATTAACAGTATTAAAATAGTATTAGTAGTTTTATATTATAATTTTATCATATAGTTTATTACACATTTATTATCTATTGTTTACTATAGTCACAACAGAACGATCTACAAATAATAAAATTATAACATCAACTCCGAGTAAAGTAATATCATCCACATCTGTACAACCTTTTATTCGTACAAACACTGAAATGATTATACCCGAGGTGAGAAATATTAATGATAATAAAATGATAATAAAATGTAACAAAGTGTGTAATAAATTATATAAATAGAAAGTGTTTTTATGTAATTTGCAGTCGATAGCATGGCAATCTGGGACGAAAGAAATGACACAGTCAGCATCGACTTCAACGTCGACAAAAGAAATGACACAATATAATATTGTTGAAAATAAAAACAAGAAGATATTTCAAGAAGCGAAGACTGTTAGTAGTCCGGTTAGTAATTACTGATTACTTACAAGTACTTAAAAAGTTAATTTAATGACCTATGGTAAATATCTAATAAATGATCTATATGATAGATACAAACAGTGCTATCAACAGCATCCAAATCTTCAGGAATAATAGAACCTCCACCATTAGTGCTATTAAAGAAAGGAACAGCAAATGGAGATAAAGAAAAACCTTCTGTATCAACGTCAAACAAACGAACAGTAAATGAAGACAAGGAGAATTTTTCATTACAAAATAAGAAAAGAATAATTACGTCATCTGATAAAAGCCAACGATATGTGACTTTGACCACAATGCATCGAGAACAAACAGATATATTAAATAATATTAATCTAAATATTCAAAATGCTTCTTATCACTTAGAACAGATTGCATCTAATATCAATCAATTGGTTAATTATTATATTACAAATGAAAAAACAGATAACGAATTTGAATCTGTTGAGTTTCTTGATGACAATTACAATATGACAGAATAATTTCATAATTTTATTTGTTTTATATATATATATATAGTTATATTGAAAGTATATATTAAAAGTTATTGCATTGTGATTAAAGTTACATGTCGTTGATCTTTAAAGTGCTTTTTCACGCTGACGCTTGACGCTCATTTTTAGCGTGAAAAGACATCACGTGATTAAAAATAAAGATACCCATTCGTCATTTTTAGTCACATGGTGTCTTTTGACGCTAAAAATGAGCGTCAAGCGTCAGCGTGAAAGGATACCTTTAACGGTGCCTTATTATATATGCCAACCTTAAAGGGTGCCTTTTTATGGGCGTCAGTTGACGCTAATATTCTGACCAATTCTAACGCGTAAACGTTTTCACGCGTCAGTTTTGTAACTTGCGTTGTCTATCGCGTGCGACGATTGGACGCTGGTTTGACGCTATAGAAGTTAGAAAATTCGAACTTCTTCAACGTCGACGTAGAAACTATCATGACGTCACAAATCGTCTTGACGCGCGTCAACTGACGCCTATGAAATGGCACCTTTATACGATACATATTACAAATTTTTAGTATATAAGTGAAAAAAGAATTAATAATATTTGTAGAGAAAAAGAAAGAGAGATGAATGCAATAATGACAATGTTAAAATTATAAGAAAAAAAAAAGATTAAAACGTATATTTTTAAGAGATGAAAACAATCCATTTAATCTACCGAATTTATAATTTAAAGATTTATTTCGCTTCCAAAGAATTAATGCAATAGTTAATACATAGAGCCAAAGAGATACAAAAGTATAAATTTTAATTTTTCATTACTCACTATTAATAAAATGTACGCTAACGACATAGTTGGATTATAATATTAATTGTAAAATTGTCTTGCTGTAGAAATTATTAAAAATAATTTGAACAACTATTTCACAGTTAATATTATCAGCGTATTTCGAAATGCACAGTTAATTTTAAAAACTCTATAGCATACATTAGAATGTAAATGCGATCACCTTTAATATTATCCCTGAATATAAAATTGCAGTATTACGATATTTTTTCTGCAAAAGCATTTTTGTATACATTGTTAAATTAAATAAGGCAAAAAATTATTAAGTTTAAGTGCAATGTTACTGTAATATTTTAATATATGCAATATTATAAATATTATAAACAGAATATTTATAATCAGTATTATGTAGTTTAATAATCTATGTAGAAAGTACAAAACTGCTGTGTTGTTTAATACGAGATTTTCCGTTGTTCAATAAAAGCTGAAAATATTATGTTTAGTGCAACATAAGTGTGACATTAAGTTTTTACCTGTAATCGTATTGCGTTCTTTATTTTTGTATTATTTATTATATATATTATATGTCATTATATATTGTTATATGATTCGAAATAAAATAATTTTATTGAATATTAAAAAATAATTTTTTTTTATTATTATCGTACAATTTCCATTATCGAAAGTATCGATTAATTATATTTGCACGTTGATTGCGACCTGCATTTAAAACATTTTCAATATTTGGTATGTTATGATCTATTGGCATTACTATATATCCATTATTGTCATCATCCATTTCTAGTTCATCATCCAAAGGCATATTAGCTTTCATACACATATTATGTAGAACACAGCAAGCATTAATAATCATTCCAGCTTTTTGTGGATGATATTTTAAAACGCGATCTTTATTCAAAAGGCATCTAAAACGCGTTTTAAGTACCCCTAAAATGTATAATATTATTATAATATCAATATATTTGTATATACATATATATATATATATTATATATATATATATATATTATCACCGACGAAATACTATTAGTAGTACTCGTCAGTGATATTATACATACGTGTGTGTATATGTGTATGTGCGCACGCTGTATGTGTATATATTTATTGTCTATGTATAATTACAGAATTTATTGTCTATGTTTAATTATAAAAGTAAAAATGTATACCTATACATCGTTCAATACAATTGCGTGCTATAATTAAATGGTCATTAAATCTTCGTTCAGGTGTATCTTGTCTTGCATTACGTATTGGAGTCATTAACCATGGTTCCAGCGGATATCCACTATCTCCAATTAACCAGCTTCTTCTGTCACCTAATCGATAATTTTCTTCTAAAACAGTTCTAATCGCTGAGGAATTCCAAATAAATGAATCGTGTGCTGCTCCACCAAAATTTGCATTAACGTTAATGATATTAAGATCTGAATCGCAAATTATCTGCACATTTTTAGCATGATACCCTTTTCTATTGAAATAAATATGTTCATCTTCTTCTGGCTCACTAATGCGCACTTGTGTGCCATCAATTATTCCAATAATTCCAGGAAATTCAAATTTACGCATAAATTCCTCTTTTATATGTTGTTTTCTTTCTTCATTAATTGGAAACTGAATCCATCGTGGTGCAATAGCTTCTATGGCATTACATATTTCTGGAAGATATTTACTCATCGTTTGTTGAGCAATTGCAATATTAAAATGACTTCCTACGCTTCGTTGATAATGACCAGTAGCAAAAAAATGTACTATTGAAAAAACTCGCAACGGAATTGAAATTTTTGTATCTCTTTGCCCTTCATCCATGTGTGGTGTCAATTCTTCTATTAACTGTTGCATTAATTCTTTGGATAATCGAAATAAGCGTTTAAATTCTGAATTTGGTAAATCAAAAGGATTGTTTCTATCTCTTAAAAATATACGTTCTAATCGTAAGTTCTCTTTTTCTTCTTCTTCTAATTCTTCTCTTAATAATATTCTCATTATTGCATCCATCTCCCTCCCCTCTCACTCTTTCTCTCTCTTTCTGAAAGTATTAATATTTTTTTTTTACTTTTTCAGATTAATGCTTTTCACACAATGTAATTATTACGTTTGACCTGGCTGGCCTCAAATTGATTTAATTAAATAACATATAACGTTTCGACCGTTGGTTTCGATCCTTCTCAAGTGCTTGGATACATAGAAATTATGTGGTACACATTCAGGTCAAATGTAATAATTACATTGTGTTTTTTTACAATCACTGGCGAATAAAGGATTATTTTAATTGCTTAATCCTTTTCAGTTGATTATTATTTAATATTTATTAATTTAGAGAAAGAACGTTTAGAGAAAAATAGTAAATTAGAATACTTATGCTAATTTTCTATTTTGTTTCTGATAAATCCTCAGATAGCACAAAATATTTATAAAATATTTATAAAATATTGATAAGAAGAAAAAATATTTATGATAAGTATTTAGTACATATTTTTATGTCCAAGTTTGCCAGGTATAAAAAAATTATGATATATGTATTTCATTAAATTTATAAAATAAAATATAACTAATAAATATTTATTAGTTATATTAAAACATATAAATATTTATGAAAATATTTAAAATAAATGTTTATACATTATTATCAAAGAATGTAAAAAATATTTCAAGTTCATCCATAAATAATATTTTTCAGTACATTAAAAAAATATATTCTATATATTGTTGATAATAATTTTTGTATTATTTCTAAATTTGTATCGTTTATAAAAAAATAATTATATAAACATTAAAAAATATTTTTTGAAAATAAATTTGTTAAATATTTATGATAAATATTCTGTGTTATCTGAGTCTTAATTGCCATTGTCACACTTAATCTATTGTAATTATGAATATTGTGAGTAAGGTGTAAATAAATAAATATATATATGTGTAAAACGTATACTTACATGATAAATATAACAAAACGTTTATTATTTAGCTTGAGAAGCTTTAGTAACTTTTTAAAAATCACTATACAATTTTGTTTGTTACCCAATGTTTTTAGCTAAAATTTTAAGCTAGTATAATACAATTCTCTATAAACGAAGATTTCCGAACTGTATAGAAAAAACGTTATGTGGTACGAATTGTTATAATCAAAGACTTTCCTGTCTTCCACTTTCTCTTTTCCATGTCTACGCCTGTCTATGTCTATAAAGTTAGATAGTTCCATGGCTGGCAGGCCTGCCCCTATCCGTGAGGCACGCGCGCTCGGCTGCGATCAGCGTGAGCCGTTGCGCTGTGTGGCGCTGTGCGCACTCGGCTACGTTCGCGGCATTCGCGGCTGAGCGTCTCTTTCTCCTCTGCCTCTTTCCCCATTTAACGTTTTGACTCCGAGGCGGTTGTCGGCGTCTAAAAGCCTAAACACAATGCCAGGCAACAGGCAACAGGAACAAGAAATAAAGAAAGAGAAAAAGAGAGATCTTTTCTCTCTTTCATTATTTCTGTTCCTATTACCTGTTGCCTGGCATTGTGCGTTTAGGCCTTTATACCCACTCTGAATAAATCATTTATTAACCACTAGATGGACAGTTACGATACTTTTGAAATACACTTTAATATATTTCTCACAAGTACTGTTCGTTTATTCTTTACTATATGTACAGGCATCGAGAGTTTTGAACTTGTACTGATGGTATATATTAGTACATATAAACATGAGAGCATAAATGGGGGTGATAGAGCCCTTCGGGGCTTCTCACTCTTCCTTTCAGAGAATAAAGGTCGCTCTCCATTTTTTTTTATATCAAACATTTATAAAATTAGTTTTTCAGAAGAAATATAAAAATTAAGTAAATATAAATTGTTTTATAATTATACCAATCAAACGCGATTATTTTCTTATAATGAAATTACTGTATAAAATAAAACAGCACTTTTAAAAAACTTATTGAATTGAATTTCAAAAGAAAAACCTAAAGACTATATATCCAGTGGCAAATAACTGATTATGATTACTATATATAAGTTATATGCCTCACGGATAGGGGGAGTGCGATATGTGCGTGAGCGTGCCCGGGCTTGAAATCGCATCACAGTACGTGGGTCGATTATCATTTGTAATCACGACTCATGGCTTAATTGTCGCTTCCCCGCAGAGGTGACCAAACCGTACGGTCATTTAGGCTTAGCAAACCTATGGACTCGAGCTCACCACAATGCGGACCTATGCATACGCATATACATCACATACACATACACTCATCTACAATTGACTCACATATATACGACACGCATACACCAGATTTTGTCAGTAACCCAAGCAACACATATTAGTCAAGATGACATCGAACTGACATCAACTTGAAGTCAAATAAAATGAAGTCATTTTGACGGTAATCACCCAGACAGCACACAATATTTACGATAAATATTTATAAATATTCATTTTTATTTTTTTTTAATATTATATAAATCTTTTATACATATTTTACACATATTTTATACATATTTATAAATATTCATTTTTATTTTTTTTTTAATATTATATAAATCTTTTATACATATTTTATATACATGAAGGAAAAATCTTTATTCAACATATTATTAAAATATAGACTAAACATTTTATACAATTTTTATGGTGAATATAAAAGATAAAGATTTATAGTAATATATTTTGTAAATATTTATAAATATTTCATAAATATTTTTATAATATTTATGATAAATCTTTATGATCTGTCAAATCTAAGGCCACAAAAATATTTATAAAATATTTGGATAAATATTTATAAAATATACAAATAAATTTTTGTAAATATTTTATAAATATTGTGTGTTGTCTGGGCAGTCCCTCAATATTGATCAATTTTTGATGTTATTTAGACGTCAAAATTACATCACATTGACCATTTTATAAGAATTTATCCATAAACTTGCATAGCTACATCATTGTAGTCATAAAGAAAATTCCAATTACAATTTATAATAGAAATGTAATTGGGTAACGGGTACAGACAAAAAGGAATTGTTTATAACATTACTGCAACAAAATAAAAAATATTTTTTGCAATGTGATACATGATTTCCATGCAAATTTTTCCCGTACAATCGAATGGCTATTAAATCGTTATTAGTTTTTCTCAAAAAGTTAATTTTCGTAATTTGTTTAAACAAATTTGGTTATAAACAAATTAAAAAATTGTTTTACGCCTAAAATGTCCTTTTGACCTGAATTGAAGGTTCCAATAGTTACTTTTCCGATTCTTCCGTTAGTCTAGCCATGGGCATTAATGGGTTAATCAGCCACTATATCATAAATACTGATACAGTGAAAAATGATGACAAATCGACATCTACGTATTTTTAATCATTGTTTCTCACTGCGGTGTAGAGGGGAAGGATAGCCGCTGCGCGAGTAGGCATAATGCTTTCAATAATGTATATATAATATTTATAATTAATAGTAATTTAATAAATTAATATTTATTATATTATTTTATTAAATTAAATGAAGTTAATATTCATTGCAAATTAATATAAATATTAATTTGAAAACATGTTCATTGTAATTACATACTACACTTGTTTAAATATTAGTGTAAAAGTAAAGCGTTGTCATATTTATAAAATAAATAATAAAAACCCTAATGCGCCACAGTAATAATATTATTGGTTAAATTGATAAGTTCAATAAATACATCTTTCAACATTATATTACAATTTTATTGGCAACATTTTTTGTAAAATTTATATATTTTTTTTAGATATTTTGAAAGCCTGATCTACGTATAGAGATGAGAAGATAAAGTTAAATTAACCAAGTTAAAATGATATTATGTCAACCTCATAATATCGTTTATTTATTTATACTTTTTCTACACAAATAATTTATGCAAATAATGCATCCACATATAATATAATAAAAATAAATAAAAAGTGTCGGATATCTTAAATGGATGTAAACTTATAAAAAAAACCGTTTAATTCACGTACGGAAAAATGTCACTCGCTTGGTGCTGCTCGGTGCTCAAGCCGGCAATGACGGAGCAGAATAATCGGTTCTCTGAAATCCAATCCCTCGAGCGCGGGAGAGGGGATCGACAAATATACTTCACAATGATAACTTACGCAATTGATGTATCAAAAGGGGCTCGACAGAATTCAATGCTGTCAATGTCGTCAGATGTTACTGAATGCTGAACGCTCGATATCGCACAGACTTATTGGCACATGTTGGGGCGACAAGAATGAAACACTTATCAAAATATCATATGTTCCGTTATCGCGTATAAATGTACATACACACAGTATGCATCTATATCATATACACACACACGCACACACACACACACACACATGGCGATCACATGACACATACATAAAATAAAGTGCATTCGAGGCTGCAACGACGGACAGGTAGAGACACCAGGCTGCGCTAGACGACACTACGACAGTTGAAAAATGGCGGACTGCGAGAAGGAGGAGGCGCACAATCTCGTAAGCTATTTACCTTTACTTAGCATTTATCTAATCGTCTTAGACGCTTAAACCTTTAGACATCAGATAGCGAAAATCTTTCGTAGCTTTAAATCATTTCACACTCGCTTGTTTTCGTTGGATACGTAGCCAGCATTTTTGAGGTTATGCCGTTTGACATTTCTCCGATTGTATACGATCAGTATTATAGATAACGCGAACGCCCTGTGCCGACCGAATCGATAACATTCCTCTGGATTTGCTTCCAGCAAATGGAGTTTGAATGGGTGCTCCATGAGGAAGTGCACTCCTCGCTGTCGCAGCTCCGGAACATCTTAATGGTATGCGCACAAATAAATTCTGTATAAAAATATTCCTGCTTGAAATGCCCCAGCATTTGGTTTTGTTTGTCGGAAGCCGACGTAACTTGCGCATTAATCTCGCGTATTTATTTTTAAGGAATGTGCTCAACGTTTTCCATTGGCTCTCTTTGGTAATGATCAACACAATAAAACCGACAGATTTGTGTTTGCGGCTCCACATGATCAGGTGAAGTGTGTTGCAGTTTTGACAGGCGACAGCATCACAAACGCGGTAAAGTGTCTTTGGTGTACCTACCCGATTTCAAAAGATCTATAAGATCTATTCGTAGTAAATTAATAATTGCTGATTGCCTTGAGTGTTATTTTCTGCTTGTAGGAAGTGAATTTTAAGGTGCAGCGACAACAGAACGTTAACATGAGGACGAGTATTCAAAGTGAACATCCATGGAAGTTGCAGCAAATTCAGGATGCCGCCAACCATTTACAGCAAGGCATCGCGCATATAGACAATGTAGACAGACATTATCTTTTTAAAACGTCGGATGAAGTCATGCATGTATTAGGTAATATTCTCGGCTGCCTTCAGAGGAGCAGAACTAGCTTGATTGTTCCTAGGAAGAAGACGATTGACGATCTCATTAAGAGTCGGAATATGGTATGCGAGATTTATCTCATTCATAGATTTTTTATCATTGTTATCAATGCATGCAATACTGAGATTTTTTTTGTTCACAGAAATCTCTCAATCCAAATCTTCCAGAGAATTTAGCCATTAGCTTTTACATTCAAAGCTACAAACTGGTTTTAGCCGTTTATCAGTTAGAAAACGCTCATGGCAGTGTTAAGTATGAAACCCAGCAAGCAGAGTGCAGCGTGCCGTGGCTCAATGACGCTCTTGTATTGCTTACTATTGCTCTACAACTTTGTCAACGACTAAAAGATAAGGTTTGTTATAATTGTTTAATAAAATATTTCTTATTTAATTCTATAAACTCTAACATGATAAACTTTCCAGATATGCGTTTTTTCCCAATATAAAGATTTTACGGTAGGTTCTCGTGTTCCTTCCGCGATGGGTTGGTAACCTGATACCATAATTCGATTAGTTCGATGGTACACGATGGTACGATGCAAGCGAGAAAGATTTGGCCTCAACTAGTAACATTTGTTCTGGCCTTTGTTTTTACATATGTTAATTGTTGCCCTTTCATTGTATTTCTCATTGCACTAGAGTGTTGTAATTCTAAACGTTTCTAAACGTGATTATAATGTGCGCCTAGTATAATAATATATAATATATTGTTAAACTATACATACTGAGATACCGATCAGATTCACATGGGGATGTGAATTAGTGGATAATAACAAATCATTTATTACAGACAGAAATGGAAGATTTTGACAGCATTTTGCCAATTACTGGTGTGCCTATCACCATGTTATATATTGTGTTCTTCCCATTTCTGTGGTAGGTTTTTCATAATCGTGTAAATTTAACTTTGGCATGTAACAGCTAAAAATTCACCATTTTACCTACTAATTGATAGAAAGGTATTCAATACATCTACTGTGATTCTAGAAATCTACGCTGTAATCCTCTCCTTACTGGATTAGAACATACTTTTGTATGTTAATCTTTATTTTCTTTATTATATTCTTTGTTATAAGTGTTGGCGTGTATATTTATACAACGCATTGTATGCGTAATCACTATATACAGCATGATTTTCAACTTAATTTTATGGAACTATTAAGTTATTCGAGATAATAACACACACACACACACACACACACACATATTCTGTCATAATACTTAATGAAATCAATCGAAAGAATTTTTGTAAATAGTAATTCGTTCATATTAATATGATCATGGGAGCATAAAAACTGAAATTAAAAAAAAAGAACTTTTATTTGCCAGACAACCTAACATTTTCACATAATTTGTCTTTAAATTTTTAAAAAATTTTAAAATATAAAGAAACTTAAATGCAATAACTTAATATCTGTTTGTTAATAAAAAGGCGTGCTAATTTAATATGACTATTGTGTGTATAGTTATAGAAAGTGCCATTTTATTTATCAAGTATTATTTAAAGATAATAAGTAGATAAATACCATGTGCCTCATGATTCCGAATTTGAATATAATATTAATACTTTACATGATGGTACAATTTTTGTAATCGGTATTTTGATTACTAAAATTGTAACAAATAATATATATACACGTGTTTGAAAAAGAGAATATTGCCAAAGAAAATGTCCTTCTAGGTTAACAGTAGGGAAAGGATTAAGGTTTATAATTAAAAGAAGTGCTTAAATATAATAAGTAGATAGTAATTCTTTTAGTAAATTAAAATTGTATAGGAAAAAATAAATTTCCATGTGTATTTTTTTTTAACGGTTTAGAGAAATTTTTTGAAATTGCTTTTCCAAGAATATAACAAATACTTTAATAGATTTAATACAAAATTTTTTGTATAATTTATTGTTTATTGGTTGAGAAAAGAATATTAAATTTTCACTCAAGAGTTTATACACAAGGAATATTAATTAAAAAAGATCTTGCCCAAGTCATTGTTGCATAGTATTTCCACAAGATTTATATGTATGTTTATATATATTAAGAGATGTAATGTTTATTATTTTAATGATTTTTATGTTTATTTTAATCTGTAAATTTATTGTAATCTAATTCAAGACATCAAAAACTTGTAATATTTTAAGTATTAAATTTATATCCAAGATATTGTTTATTGTTATATATATTGTATGTTATAAATATGAACCAAACAAACACATTTTAAATTTGTCTTAGAAGTTTATTAGATATATTGTACTTATGTAATTTACATGTTTAATTTATTTATTAATTAGACAATAAATGTATAAATTAAATCAATATCAACTTTCAACAACATTTGTTTTTATCACAACCCAGTTTTTTGTGAGCATAATTTCGTTTTTGCCAAGTTTTAATAATTAATTATTAGATTAGAAATCGTTAAGCAAATTGTCTTTTCATCTATGTTCATATATAGCACACTATGAAGTACTATTATGTGCAGCTTGATAAAATATCGTCAATATGTTGTCAATATACATCTAACAAACAGAGGAATTCAAATTATATAAATTGTATGGAAAGCAGTGATATTATATATTTTTATATTCGTTACAGATTACGTATTTATATGCCATACAATAAATATTAATGAAACGTTGTGTACGAAGCTGTATTGATTGTGTAAAGACTTCAGGTCAATCTTTCAATGTAACAGCCATATGGCTCGTTGGTCTAGGGGTATGATTCTCGCTTCGGGTGCGAGAGGTCCCGGGTTCAAATCCCGGACGAGCCCGTTGTATATTTTTTTTTACTTTGTATAATATACATATATATACTTTTTAATTTATAATATTATTCCACGTGTATCACAAAACTCTTATGCAAATAAAAATATGTCATCTTAATTTAACTTTAATAGGTGTACCAATTAATTGCCTGTAGTTTATAATTTCTCGGTTTTTACAAATCTTTTAGTTCTGTCTTATTGAATCATCGTGATAGTGTATCAATAAACATTTTATTTTATTTAACTCTGTACAGAAAAAATATAAACCCATACATGTGTGTGTGTTTGCATTATAAACCGTATTTAGCGAAGTAACAAGTAAACTTGGAAAGGAGTGTGTGGTACAAGTGTGCTCTACGTGGCATATGTATACGCTTGCGAGAGCAATCGAGCAACCAAAAAGTGGAGTGCGATCAGTTGATCAGTGCGATCGTGGTACAGGCGTACAGGTGGTACATTACAACTGACGACGTGATTTAATAACATGTCACTTGCGTGGAATCCTTCGAAAAAACACAGCGAACGTGAGAGGTAAAGTAATATTAGTAAATCAGTAACAGAACAATAAAATTATATCTATATATTTAAATATATAAAGGAAATGCTTCAGCAAGTGCATTATGTTTTACCTAACCTATAAAATTGATTGTTCGAACTTCGACTAAATTTACATAACATCAGAGATGAATTCATAAATAAAAATATATACATGAAAGAGACAAAAATAATAGATTCTTTGTTATTGTAAGAGAGATTTTATTCTTTGAGAAATACTTGAAATTATTGGAGCACTTTATTTCCGAAGTGATTGTTTGATATATTTTACTTTATTTACTTAAATTTTCATAATCACACAAGTTTAAATTGTCTAACATTGCTTTTCACAGATGGGTGTGCATCTATCCAATATATCTAAACAGCAAAAGAAGCTTAGCAAACGGGCGAAAGTTAGTCAAGGATAAGTGTGTGGAGAATCCAACGCATCAGGAAATACGGGACGTTCTACTGGCGGCGGGCCTCAACGTAGGCGTCGAGAATAAGTTGCATCCGAAGGAACGTAGCAAAGAACCTTTGTTTCGTGGTCGTATTCGGGTGCAGCTGAAAAATGACGACGGCACGCCTGTGCGGCCTGAGTTTCCCACTAGATACTCCTTGCTGGAATACGTTGGTACTTCAATTTCAAAGCTGAAGACTCGCCAGGGTAAGCAGAGCTCAAGCGAGCAAGCATCACAGCCATCTGCATCGACTTCGAAGAAGGGGAAGGGCAAGGGAAGGAGGTAAAGAAGATTCGGAATTGTTAAAAGAGTGATTTTTTTATTTATATATATTTTTTTACGTTATATATACAATATTTGTACATGTATATATATGCTCATATTAGGTTTATGCTGTTCACATAATATATAAGGTAAAGAATTAAAATAATATTATAAATGATGTAAAAATGTGCTATCATTTATCTGTTTATCACAAACTTTATTACTCTCCCTAATTTTAATAAAAATTACGAAACTAAAGAATATTATGATAGATTGAATCGTGGAGTCATCAATTCAAAAAGATCCAAGTAATTACCATCATATTATATTTCTCTTATTCAAAATTTAAATTAAAAAGTTTGATTAAATTCTATTGATTTTTAAATTTGAATTGAAATTTAAATTAAAGAAATGCAAGAATAAAAAGATTGCTTATTATATGTGTATATTTTTTAGTTTATTTAAAATAGAATGGCTGAAATGAATTGATGTTAGTGTTGAATTTTTTTTAAAGATATATAATTAATACTGCTCATTAGGAAGAAAATAAATTTAATAATTATATTGCTATTTTTGTTCTTGCTGTACAAATTCGATATAACATTAAAAAATATTAAGCTTATATATTAGATAGATAAATAAATACAATATGTTTAATTTATCTTGCTTATGATTAATCGGTTTCGTTTTTCTCAGATTTTTTCTCTTGAGGAATGTTGTTTTTAGTTGTACTGTTGGATTTTTCTGTTTCATTATTGAAACGAGTTTTATCAGCTGTTGAAACTCCACTTTTCTGTTCAGTATTTGCGTTGTTTTCGCAAAAAGAGTATGGATTACTTGCAGTAATGAGCGGGTCCGATGTATCTCTTCCATAGGGTGATGCAAGTTGAAGAACATAGCCATTAGTGATAGGATGGAGCATGTTCATAAAAGGACTATAATAAGAAGTATATTGATAAGGGTGATTCTGATATTCCACTGGTTGATATTCCATTGATTGATAAAACGGAATTTGTGCGCGAGTAACGTATGGTTCTGGATGGATCTGTGATGGAGCAGTTGAGCCGTGAACATTTTGCTCAGTAGGCCCATCCTGAAAGAGATAAATTTTTATTTATAATTTTTCTCTTGTTACAAAAATCAATTGAATGCTTAGTTACATGTAATTTCATTCAGGGTCGGTTGTTCCAACTTCTTGGTAAATTTACCTATCAGGTAAATACATGTTTGTTTTTATTTATTTAAGAAAAGAAATGAAGATAGACACATGCTTACTTGATAGATAAGTTTACCAAGAAGTTGGAACAATTGACTCTCAACGATTTTAGTAATTAGACAATTATTTCTATCAACGTATAGAATGTTACAACTCGATATATGTATTAATCAGAATGTTGAAACTTCTCTTTGATTTTAACGACACAATTTTTCATCACAACATTACTTACTAAGAAAAAGTAAATTTACATTTTACTTCGTTACATAAAGTTCATGAGTTATGTAACATGTTATGCAAAACTTACTGCATTATTTTTAGCGGTCAGATGGCTGGAAGTTGTGGAACCACCATTATTTTCACATGGTTGACTAACAATGTTTGTATCTGATTTATCCGATGGGAACTAACAGAAAAGATTTAATTGTAGTGTTAGTACGTTTCTAACTTTATATTCATTAGAAACATACAATCAGATTTTTACAATTTGAAAAAGTAGGCATTCATATAAAACCTTTACTCAAGGTAAATAAAATGTGGCGTGAATCGTCAAGTTTTGTTATATCGATTGCAAATTATAATCTTGTTAAATGCTACTTACACGAGAATTTCTGACGTGATGATGATACACAGGATGATGATGGTACACTCGTTGAGGGTGTAATATATGATGCAAAACATGTGCAGGAAGGCTGGCCGCTCTTAATAAAGGGTGATGAAGAGGCAATCCGTGTGGATGAACGATTGAATCCAATAGACCCGTCGGTTCGTAAAATCCTCTTGGATAGGCGATAGCTGGATTCATCGTCCTTGAGTGGTGGGTCGGAAGATACATCTCTGCGCCTTGCATGGTCGGACTCGCGTACGAGGGTGCGGATTCTGATACCATATACAACGGAGAGTCGCATGTATTCCAAGAAACGGGACTGGTTAACGATGCACTGTGAAATCCGTCTTCGGGGTTACTTTCTTCAACCACGCCCGAAAACGAATTTGTCGAAGAAGAATCGTCGCTATCGCGAGCCGCATTGAACGCCCTGACAAAATGGGAGTGACCAGCTGCTGGTCCTCCATTGATAAAATACTGTGCCACTTTCTCGGCATCTCCTACAAGGCAATTCGACAATCTTTATTTCCAGGCACTTCGGCGTACATCTGAAGATACCTTGGTCCTCGCGGCGTTTCTCAGATGTCTTTTAAACGCTCTTTGGAATTTTAGAATCCTCGAATTTAGATATTAGACTTCTTTATAAACGAAGTTATCTTTTAATAATTAAAACTATAAAATTATTTTTAAGGGAAATGTTTTCGAATGTTCCATGACATTATAGTGTTTTTGAAATTGAAATATAAAGTAAAAAATGAGGGCACGTTTTTTCGAAACGGTTTTTGAAAAATGGAAACCACGAAAGAAAATTAAAATGTTCTTTTATATAACTATAATTTTATCTTACCCGGTCTAAGACGACGTCTGTATTTTAAAATAGAACGTACGTTTCGCTCCTCGTCTGTCAAATCGTCGGAAAGCATATTCAATTCGATAGCTTGAATTTCTTTTTGTATGCTCTGTATGCATTCCGTACCTGAAACTATAGTATTGTTAAATTAAAGCGTGAAATATGAGATAATTTTTTAAACAATTTTTTTACATTTTATTTACATGGAAGATATACTTGTAAATATACATATACTAATACCTTCGTCATTATTGTCAGTAAAATTGCATTCACAGCGGCCGTCCGCGAATACTGCAGTAGCGTTACATTGTACGCACAGCAAATTGCATGTTTCGGGATCGTTTGCATCCAATAAAATGCCATGAATTGTCACTGCACATGTTGATTAAAAAATTATATATATTACTAGATACATAAATTTAATAATGACAGATATAAATCCGTATTTTTTTCAAAGTTACATACTCCCAAAGATATACATCCGTAAATCTTTGGGAGTATGTAACTTTGAAAAAAATAGCAATTTAAATCCTATATATTAAAAATTTAATGTTATTTTTAATAATACATTTTTTATTAGCTAATAAGATAATCTTTGATATAAAGAAATTCTTCAAATTTTTAAAATATTGAATAAAAATTTTACGTTTATTTTTGTTCGAATAATTGATTTTACATAAAACGACCTACATTTTACTTACCATTTTATGTTACCAATTTTTTGCATTATCAAAAAAATTAGAAAGAGAGAGAGAGAGAGAGAGAGAGAGAGAGAGAGAGAGAGAGAGAGAGAGAGAGTGAGAGAGAGAGAGAGAGACAGAGAGAAGTGTTAATTGAAAAGATTTTTAATACAAACCAGCACAGCATAGCATATGAATTAATAATAAAAACTGATATCGGATGTTCATGTCGAGTAATGAATAATAATCCAATAAAAAATTTTAAGTCACATGTAAGTTGCGCGCGATTCCGCACCTTACTGCTATGACGGCAATTGTACTTTGATTTATAAAAGTTTACAATTGCACAATTTGCGAGATGTGCTGATTGTTGCTCAAACTGCTTTTCTGACACTTTTAATAATGCAAGTTCGCGATTTAATTTATTGGGTGCATCCAGTTGCATAACGTCTACCGACAACGCGATGTGTCAAATGTCACAATCTGTTGGTATTTTCGACAAAGGCATTTGGAGAACAATTGCGAAAATGCATTTTGCTACATGTCAAATTTTTCTTTTCATCACGACTTTAAATACGATAATTACGAAGAATAAAGCTAAACGTAATAATCTATAGAGTTCTGAAAATTGATAATCACAAATTAAAAGATTTACACAATTGATTACAAAAAATTTTCATAATTAACAATATTAATTACATTGTTTTAATATTATTTCTATAACATAAAAAATATTAATGTATTTTAACAATATTCGTAATATTTAGAATATTAATTTTAAAATTTGAGAGCATTTATTAATTTATTCTTTTTTTTATTTAATTAAAAAATTATTAAAATGTACAAAAAAATTAGTTAAGATTATTACGTTATTGTTTATAATAAAAATAATGTATATTATTTTTATTATAAATAACGTGATAATAATTTTATTTAATTTTGTGCAATTAATAATTTATTTAATAAAAAAAAAAAGAACTTTTACGTGATAATATTTTCAAGTAATGCTCAAATTGATATTTAATGTAAAACAAAAGAAAAAAAAAACCTTCACCGTGACAATGCTCTCACGCATTGCCGTGACCAGGATTCGAACCTGGGTTACTACGGCCACAACGTAGGGTCCTAACCACTAGACGATCACGGCTACTGAAGGTCATGTAAACGAGTTGCGTTTTTAACGTATTAAACGAGTCATGATATATATACCAACACTTATAAATATACTTTTAACACAATTGTCAAACAAATTACGTCATCGTTTCTTTTGAATAATTGAATTATGTAGAAATACAGGTAATAAGGTCAGATCCATTGAAATTGTATACATATATAGTTGTAAGAATTAGTTTATTGGAAATTTATTTGAAATTATCTATATTATTATTAATTTTGTTAGAAATTGTTTGTATAATTTTTTATACTGACATTACGAAGCATAATAAGATTTTGCACATAATTATATTATGATACTGCAACAATTGTATTTTAAAATAGTGACAATTTATTGTTAATGTGAAAATATTTAAATCGATAGAAAAATGTATTTAACTTTTGTATTTACAATTTTACATTAAATTATTTTTCAATGTCCAATACATGTACACACAGCAGTCGGCACGTTACTTTTTAAAATTAGTAACAAAAGTAACGAGTTACTTTTTACAAAAGATAATTGTAATTAATGCTATATAATGCGTTACTATTTTAAAGTAACAACGTTTCAAACAAAATTACAATTTTTTAATAAATTATTAACAATTAATAAACTAGTTACTAATTTTATCGACCATTGATAATTATACTGACATTATTTTTAATTACCAATCAACCCGCAGGAGTGACCGAACCGCACGGTCATTTGAGCTTAGCAAACCTATGGATCCGAGCTCATCACAATGCGGACATACACATACACCTATACATCACATACACATACACTCATTTACAATTTACATATATACGACACACACACACACATACACCTATACAGATTTGTCAGTAATGCTCGAGTGAACAAAGTGAAATACAGTAAATCATTGAAGTAAATATAAGAAATCATCTAAAGTGATAAACTCCCACAGATCACAGCAAATATAGAAGTACTTGTAATACAGTCAAAAGTATCAGATATCTTAAACGAATGTGACACATTACACTTACAAAAAAAGTTACCAATCAAAAATTTTTCAATTATCGGTACTTTACAAACAGAAAAAATAGTAATTCTAAAAAATTCTTTTAATTTACACAATAGTAAAAAATACAAACTGAAAAATAACAAAATTCCCAATTTAAACTTTGAGCATTGCTTTTTTAAATGCTTTATTGAATACATTTTTTTATAATATTATTTACATAAAAAGACAATAATATAATTATTATATTAATATGAATACACAACATACATGAATATTTAAATGTAATGCGCACATCGCGAAAATGACTACCTATAATTAATGTATTTGCATTTATGTTGTGAAATATTCCATCAGACTTGTATCGATCTATTTAGTTTTTTTCGGACAAGTTTCTCAGTTATCTCTTACGCATATTTTTACATAATTGATGTTTTGTGACAGCCGTAATAATTTCTAATTTTTATATTATATTTTGTGCTATAGATAATTTAAATCTAATAATAATTAAAATATCCTGACTAAAATATTCTGACATTAAATTAATTTTTAATTACTGAAAATAATTTTAATCTATAATTTTTGTATTCTTTATTTCATAATTCTCTATATTTTATTTTGTATATAAGTATTAAGTAAATACCGGATGCATTATATTTTATATAATGCATCCGGTATACAAATCTAGTTATTATTGCATATTATATTATATAATATAAATTACATTAGCTTTCAAACAATATCGGTATCGAATAGTGCATAGAGATAGGAATAATTTAATTGTATGTCATTCTATTGCTTAATATGAGCTAAATAAAAAATGTTAAATTTTGATCTTGTTAAGATAAATTGGTTCCATCAGTGTGCATTCGTATTCGTATTCGGCTTAAAGTTATTAAATTCGAAAATCTAATGAACACTACAAATTCTATTATCCCCAATATATGAGCTGCGTTAAAAGAGCTAAATTTTAGATATCTTATTACAACATGTAGATTCCGTTAATATAGTTGAATCATTCGGATTAATTAAGTGCTATTTTCGCGTTGAAATGGGAATAAAGTTGCAGTCTGCAGATTACTAAAAATGGCTCGACTGTTCTGGCATTAACTGTGTCGATGCCAGAAGTAGTCTTAATGGTACGTATGGGATACGTTCCTGAATCGTCGTATCGTAGATAGCATCAGAAACCTGCGAACCACTTGTTCTTTCATGCTCTCCCGATCATGAGAGTCTCCAGAAGAGCCTATTTCAACCAAGCCGACATAGAATCCAGCATCGTCTTATATTCATACCTCTCTCTCTCTCTCTCTCTCTTTCTCTCTCTCTCTCTCTCTCTCTCTCTCTCTTTCAATTCCATTGCCGCCCGTCATCTCAAGTGTGGTGCATTCTAGGATTGCGATTGAAGAGATACTCAAGGATACGTAATGTAAAAGAATCTATACAGCATGCGAGTCCCAAAGGAACTATGAAGGTTTCTAGCGTTATTCTATGACACTGTAGGATCAATTGATCGCATCCTGAAGAGAATTCGAATCTATGACGCAATCCGAGAAGCAGAGAGAAATCTTATATTACACAGGGTTCTGGAGTCAGCGGCTCTTGTTAATTTTCTAAGACATTTTTCTTTAATGTATGTCAGATTAATATATGTCAAGATACAGTGTTTTCTTAAAACTGTCTGTATCTTTTTAACTGAGCTTTTTATTAATTATTTTCTTTTAATCTATATTAAAATTTATTGAAAAACTTGTGATTCTCTTATTTCTCAGACCTTCTAAAGGTTGGAAATCTATCTTTTCAATTATTTCAGGTCTATACATTTATAACATTTAGATATTTTTGCCAAAGAAAAATCGATTCCAAATAAATTAGAACACAGCGAAAAAGAATATCCGATAATTTTGGAATATCCTGTATAATGCGGTTTCTTCTTCTTCGTTTTAGACGTTCATTAGAGAGAGACGGCTCTATCGATTCTTTTCTTTTCCTCGCTTTTCTCTTCACTCACATTACATATTACAATGAAAAGATTATCGAAGAATTCGTTATCCTTTCTATTGCTTCAGACGTACGCAACCGATTTTGTAAAGAGCAGAAAATCTTTAAATAAAATAATAGGAATTTACAGGAAATCAATATCAACAAAAGCACTCAAAGTCATATCTATTTTTTTGTTAATGTAAATTTATAATACGTGCGGCTAAAGTATTAAATTCTTTCTCATTATATAAAATGAATTTGAATAAAATTATTATCTCAGAACAAAGCAATATCTCGAAAAGAAAATTTATTGTATTTTTGAATAATAAAAAAGAAATATATATACATATATATATTCGATCACGTATGCGAAGGCATGAGTTGACGATCAGACATTTTCTTCCGTTCCGCTTATCACGTCCCTTCTTTCGCTTTTTTCTCGAATTCTTTAAGCAATTTGTCAATTCGTTTTACACATTCGGCCGAGTTTTTGTGATCAATATCAAAAACCTAATACGTAAATGCAATTATTATGTAATTAAAAAATCACAGTTTTTATGGATACAAAGAAAAACTAATACTTCTTTGATATAATCGTTTTTCAGCCTTTTATCTTGGAATATCATTTTTTCTCCGGTTCTCAAATTATTAAAAACTTTTTATCGCAACGGCCCAAATTTCTCTCGGAATTTTTGCGTGTCACCCGCGCATTGCGCCTCCAGATCTTGTATTTCAATGTGAATTTTTTCTTCTTCCAAGCCCAATTTCTTCATCTTTTCTCGGAACTTCTTAATATTGTTGTATGCGTTCTCGTAATCTTTCTTTTTCTTTACTCGCATTTCTTTAGTAAGCTAAGCATTACATGAACTATTTAACTTCGTGAAATACGTCCAATAAACTTGTTTATAAGCTTGCGAAAAATATTTTAGTACTAATTGGCTTAATATCTTGTAAGAAAATATCAATTACCTTATCGATTTCAGCGTTAACCACATTTTTTAGTGAATCTGGCGCGTTTGGAAACTTTTGAAATGCTTCGTTGACTAGCGTCTGATTACTTTCAATCCATATATCGACCTTGACGCCAATCGCGTGATCGTTGTAGTCCACCAGAAACGTATTTTCGTTCGTATCGTTATCCTGTACCCTTGTCAGAATTTCCAAACTCCAACGTAAAACGCGATTCTTCTCTTCCAGGAGACCTTCCCACGTTTCAGGCATTCTGGCCATAGTTTGCCCCATTTTGTCAAGCTAGTACTAGAAAATGGAAATCATAAAGTACGTCTGTGTATTTTGACGTGCGACGATATCTTTAAATTTTGACGAACAAAATATCAGACTGTAGTATCTTATTATCCTCAATTCCTTAATAAGTTAATTTTTTACGAGAGGTTATGGAAATAATTGAACAATACTTTTGTTTCAAAAAGATTTTACGATTTCCATTATTGGATACCTTAAAAAATTAATATAAATCTCTCTATGACTTTATTATTAGATTTTTCTGTGAAGATTTCTGCGGTTGAAATAGCATTTGGATCGTATAACGAGGAATTTATACGGGAATCTTTATACTGTTGAACTGAAACTTTTGACAGCCAGAAATGTTTGCGATTGCAATTTGATTAGAAAAATCTATTTGACGTTTGCCCCGCTACGCCAAATATCGCGCTCTTTTTTTGTTCGCCATGTGTTTTTGCACCTATGTTACATACATACATACAACATATAGCGAAATTAAAAACGTCGGCAAACTTGAAATACCATGTGGTAGCGATATTTATTTAAATAAATACACCTCTCTCAATTATTCTTTACAAAGATTAAATGTTCGCGACAACGTGCAAAGTGAGGAAAAATTTATTTCCTCATAATTATACATTTGCAAGAATCGTGTCGGTGCCATTTCGCGCGCATTAAATTCCAAATATAACGTTTTCCTCCGCTTTCTTTTTTACGGCAATCATCTCGCTTCGTTGTTGCAACGGGTCGTTTCATCGCTTCAGCGTCTCGTACGATGGCGCCGCGCGGCGGCAGCATTGCGACGCTCGCGAGGCGCTATTGATAAATTCCCTTCCGGTATTGAAAATAGCGCGTTGCCGCGGATGAAATTTCGCGGAAAACGAGCGTCTTTCTCGTCGCTCACGGCTGAATGCGCGCAGTGGCGGTGGCGGGGGGGAGGAGAGGAGGATCGTTTGTTCCCACGAGAACAGGGCGAACAGAGCGAATAAGCGCCTCGCACCGTGCGCCATTTTGCCCCGCTGTCCGCGAGCCGACATTCTCACCGCGTGCAGAAAAAGGAACTGGGACGGATGTCCGCCTGTCGCTCGGTCGGCGGAGCCCGCGGGATTGAATCGCTCTCCTCCTCGTCGGGGTGTCAATTCAAAGCGGCGTAATCTCCGCTCTCGCGGCGCGGCCAATAATCGGCTTATTGATTTTGATTTGTAACGCGTGCACCCCCGACGAGGGAGGAGCGCGCGCGTGCGGAAAACGCCGTGGCGAGGAACGCGGACCTTCTAATTACGCGATTCAATAAGATCCAACGCGTTACAGTAAAGAGAGAAAAAGAGAGAGAGAGAAAAAAAAAAGATTACGTGCGAGCGAAATATTTCTACGTAATAATCCACCGGGTTGAAATGGGTGGTTTAATCCTCACCCTTTCCATTACGTGCTTTTACTTACTATTACCCAGAGAATGCAGTTTCGACAAATATTAACAGTACGTTGCTTACTAAACGGATTTTCTTTTATGGCGTACCGTATTAGCCCATAATTGAAGTATTCTATTTGCGCTTTTGTTACGGAATACCACGAATCTCTCGGGGGAAGCGCAAACACATAACACATACGAATGTTAAGTCCAGTTTAGAAAATTGCTCTTTTCGCAATTAAATATTAGTTAAAGAATTTAATAAAGTTATTATTGTGTGCGTGTCATTAATTTCATTGTTAAACGGCTGATCGAAATTCAAGGGTGCGAGTCGGAACGCGGCTAGCTGGAATCGTTCTGTTGTAAATACTTTCCAGTTCGGCAATAAATGCGCTCGGGGGCAGCGAGCGCCTCCTGCGATATCTCGCCGAATATCGACTTCGCAAAGTATTTCGATAGAATTTTTCTTCCTTTCTTCGGAAGAACGCCAGCGCGCGAAACAGCTTTTCCAACTTTTAACGCGTTACACGACCGAGAGAGTTTATCAACGTCAGCAGTTAAGAGTTAATCCGCGCGACGTTTGGTCCTCGAGGGATGGTGGGAGAGGGGTGGTGGGGGAGAGAGGATAAGGAGAAGGAGCGAGGAAAGAAACCGCTGACGAGGCGATAAACGGTCATCTTTATGCCCGATACGACGACGCGGGGGGAGAGAATTTGCGTTTTATGGAATTATAAAGTAGTCCAGCGAGCGCCCGCGTCAGGGTTGAAAAGAAAAAGAAGAAAAAAAAAAAGAAAAACACCCTCACGCAGTACCGAAGCGTTCGCGAAAGTTTCCGCGGCGCTGGTTGACGCTTTTAACGATCCCGCGAGGTCGCGGACGAAAATCCCCTCTCTCTCTCTTCCACCCCTGTAAATCTCACTCCCCATTTTCCTCCTTTCCCCCCCCCCGTCATCGGTTATGTTATATTATAACGTACGTGCGGCGTGTGTTCTCCTGCTTTATGGTGCTATTCGAGCGTTCAAATTGAACTAAAAATAACTGCTTTGCGCGAGCTATCGATGCCACCTGAACTACTCGTGCGTGCACGAAGGTGGCCTCAGCCGCGCCGGGTACACATACACATTTCACCTGGCTGCTCCTTTTGAAGCAGCCAGGGAAAAAGAGAGAGAGAGAGACAGAGAGAGAGATCAGCTTCGTGAATCGTCTATTGATGTCCCCACATGCATGCATAAATCGTATGTGCGCTGCGGCTTCTTCTTTTTTTTTTTTTACGGTCTGACCTATCTTTCGCCCACGCTAAATATCGTTCGCACTGCACTAGGATGCACCGATCATCTCTGGGAATCGCTCCAGCGGGTTCGCTCCGCTCCGGTATTAAAGCCGCGAGCGTAACAAATGCCGTTGGACGTATCAACCTGTAGATCTGTCGCGTACACCGATACTTTAATTCATCGATGGTGATTTACATATAATTGTCGTTGCAATACGCACGTACGCGCGTCGTTTAACACGCTCGTTACGACTCTTTTTTTTTTTTTGCGGTTTATCTGCCGTCACACTGGTGGAGGGTCGTCCGGCGGAACGGCAATTAAATGTTTCTGGCAAATTACGCGCATCCCCGCGCCGGTACGTGCGGCGCGGGATTATCGCTTCCAAAATTGATCGTTATACAGGTGAACCGTCGCGCGAAAATAGATATCGTGCATAGCGTTACGCGGCTGTTCTATACTGCGCCGTGTGCGCCGAAATGGTGGCCACATACGATATTTTTCCGGTCGAGTACAAACCACCAGGCGAGCGATACTCATCCATCCGACTAGCGGGGAGGGGGAGTGGGGGCTTGACAGTGAATACTCGACTGAGGGAGGGCGATCGGTTCATTTCTTCCACGTGACAGATCAAAACCGAATCCCGCCGAATCGACGGGGGGGGCGAGTGTCTAACTACTACGGGCTATAGCTGGCGCAAAAAGAGGGCATTGCTTCCGGTTCCGTTCGCCGGGTCGCTCAGAAAGAATTAACGTGGACGCGCCGAAGGACACTTTATCGCCATCTCTTGCACGGAGGGACGCTTCGAGTCCAACTGGAGTTTGCGGTGGACTTTAACTTGACCGATTTCGAAGCGATCGCATTTCTGACGGATAGATTGAACGAGACTGCGCAAACACTCGGGAGACAACTTTTAACCGTGACGCGCCAGCGGCGGCGTGTCCGTATTCAATTACCGTCGAAATCCCTTGTCGGCGGGCATTAAAGCCAGGTCTAATCCTAGGAATACAAGGGGGAACGCGCGAGACAACGACGGTCGGTTCTCGAGTCGGTGTTAAGCTTCGCGGGGACACCCTCTTTGGGGGTAACGGTAATCGATGAAAAAAGCTAAAACGGTAACAATGGCGATGCTGCATGCACTTGTGTGTAGGTAAAGGTCGGAGCAATGGCGCGCTTAGTTTTTCCATCCTTTTTTTTTTTTATATAAACGTGAAGGTAGCACGGAGAAAACCGTTACGATCTCCATTTTTCAGAAGGCATAAAATAAATTTTGTGGCATTAATATAAATTTACAAGGAGCATTTTTTTTATCTCTTTTTGATCTCTTTTTTTCTCTATTACTATCAGATAGAAATGTCGCGGTTGTGGGTTTTTTTTCGAATGTATTTCTCTGCGCTACGTATGAAAAGAAAACAGTTTCTAAAGCAAAGACTTTCGTGAATAAGATTTCAGATATTAAGATATGAGATCTCACTTATACAAATTTAATACTGGCAGTATTAAATTGCCAATAATTAATATTTATTTTAGGTATTGAAAGCACTGCTGTTAGTATTTTTAATACTCAAAATAAATAATAATTACTGGCCAATTTAATACCGCTCAGTATTAAATTTATATTATATAATTTTTTATAAGGAATTCATAGAGCTTGAATATTCATTTTAACATTTGAATGGCTGGATAATTTGCACATAATAAAAATTCCATCGCACGTATCATACAATACGCATGAGATGGAGCAAATAGATCATTGATCCGTTATGTTCTGGAGTCGTCTGGGAATCTTGGAAGCTGGAAGGGAGGAGGGATGAGGTATTCGGACGACAGAAATGGATTCTAGGCATGCGACCGCGAGGTAAATATTTTCGGAAGCATTATCTTGAAATCTTAAAACTGCGCTATCAACAATTCGCTCTCACCGCAGTATAAAGACATCCCCTTGTTTGAAATACATCTTTGTGCACTTTAACTTTTCTTGTTCTGTTTTATCTCTTTAAAATCATTTACATATTCATAATCTTATTAATTAAAAAAAAACGTGTTTTTTAATTGACGGAATTTTCCTTTCGCTCTTTCATTCCTTCCTCGCCTCTCCATTCTTCTTCGTTTTCTTCTCTCTTTGCCTATACTTTGATGCAAAAAGAGTGCACGCCGATAGGAAGTGCAGGCAACCGCGGTTATTTTCGCCCGGCCGAGACGATACGTGGATGCTATTGTTCGCGCGATCCTAGTTTGGCAGTGATCCTCGGTGTCAGCCAGTCTAATAAAAGCCAGGTCGTGCTCGCGATACCGGGGTACCGATTGGATCCGATCGTGATTCATCCCCGGCGCTCTATTCCATTCCCATCCGGAGCTATTCAGACTGGAAAAAAAAGGGCTTCAATCGCCGGTCGTCGGTCCCTCGCGCGAAGTAAAGCGTTTGCCTCTTTGTCGGTCTTAGAACGGTAATTCTAAAGATTGCGAGGAAATGAGCGATTCCGCGGATAAACGTGGAGACAATAGTTATCAATAGCACCTCGTATAGTACCGCTGTTTGGTTTCCCGTGTCTCACGTAGGGCTCTCTCGGCGTAGAGCCGTCCGTCCGATGGCGAGCTGCCAAGCAGACACAATCCATACTATAAATACTACTGCACATCACTGTCCCATCCTGGCGCAACGTATCTGACCGGTTCGTTCCGTTCCGTTCCGTACGACTGTTCACCTTCGGCAACTTTTCGGCACGCGAGATTTCGTTATGCGCTTTCCTATCGTGACCAAAATATTCCACAACGACTCCGGTACAGTGGACTAAACGCCTGACTGACGAGCGTCTTGCTCTACTAGACGAAAGAGATCTCGCGTGTCGACAACTCGTCGCTTATTCTAGCCATTGACGAGGTTTCGACAAAACGGAAAAAAATTAATCTTAATGTGCAGAGTTCAAATTTTGCAAAATTTAGATATAGAATCTACATTTAAGAGAATATTTGAAAAATAGAACGTAATAATTAAAACAAAAGAATTTATTTTCTAAATATTTAAAATTAACTACATAAAAACTTGCTTAACCCTTTTTCCACAAAAACTCAACATTCTTTTAAATTTTGCCTTTTGATGTGCATACCTCATCAAATATAGATCGCTAGGATGACGAAGAATCTAGAATCTACAACAAAAATTCCAAAATTATAAATAGGGAATTCAACATAGAAGGCCAAAATTTTACATTTTAATCCGTCAAATTAGATTAACCATTCTAAATTTTAAAATTTTGATTACGGATTCATAATTAGCTATTCTTAATTACCCAAAAACCTTTAGACGTGAATAAAACACAAGTTGGATGCAAAATATTCCTAGAAAGAAGTTAGGTACGGAAAAGTTAATAAAAAGAGAGAGATTCCTCAGTTTTTAATCATTTAGTAAACTATTAAAGTCAACGTCTATAGAGCAAATAAAGTTATTAAATAATAAGGTAATCTTTATAAGGTAATCGACGGTCAGGGCATTTACGCTAGTTGTGAATAGGCTTGGCGCGTTAACATAATCGTCGCTATATGAGCTTTGTGACTATTTTCGAGTAAACGTACAAATTCACGTGTAGACACCGCAGGACTCTCTCAGGGCTAATGGCGGCTGTTTATTCGACTCGTGCCCAGACTGAAAACAGTCGATATTGGTTTTCGGTGTAGAGCCAGTATCTTCGAAGAGACGGGAACATCGCGAGTAAAATCAATCGTTTTAATACGACGCAAGTAAAAACATTAGTGGCACGCTGAAAGGGAGAGGGGAAGAGAGAGAGAGAGAGAGAGGGGGCAAATGGGAGGGAGAAAGTGCCGCGTCGAGAAACGAACACGCAGAAGGGGGGACGAGTGAGCAAGGGAGGAAAAAAAAAGTGGAGAGGAGAAAAATGGGAGAAGAAAAAGTAGTGGCGGAGAGTAACGTTTATTGGACGTTATTAAATATAATGCCGCGAGGCGTGTCCCCCTTCGGGAGAGTTTTCCGATAACTTCGTAATTTGCTAAAAGGATCCCAGCTACGGGACTTTTAAGACGTGTACCGCTTCCTCCGCGATGTCACGGTCCACTATTTGTCTTGCAACGAGGTTTGTTACCGGCTCTCTGGGCATAGTGAGATCACGCGTTCTTTTTTTTTTTTGCTTCTCATTTCAAAGAGAAATGATTGCCGAGCGGTTACATTTTTTTCACGATGCACGTACGCGGCACTAATTCGCTTAGCACGTTGGCCACGTCTGGTTACTTTAATCCTTTCGAGTCCTAGTGAAACAATGTACACCAGCCGTGAGATCTGGTCTTACAATAATAATAATTCGACGTATCAATTTGTAATGCTATTATCGAATCATTATTAATTTATTCTATCCGATCCGATTTGCCCGATAATCATACCGATTATCATAGCTGATCGCAATTGGGATTCAAATAATTTCCGAGTAAAATATTAACGATGATATCGCGCGGACGTTAACTCCCCTCGTGAACGTTTCACATTTAGCGAAAGGGCGGGAGAGTGCACGTGCAGGAGAACGAGAACCCGCTGATACTCCCCGGCTAAGAGCCATGGCGTGTCATCCTAATGGCAGCGTCGGCGAGTGAAATTTACTTGAAAATCGCGTTAGTCGCGAAGTTTCGGCCGTCTAGTATTTCCGGCGGAGATTATCACGAGAGGGAGACTCCGCGCTGCACGACGACGTGCTCTCAAATTGAATTGAGATTACGGCGGCACGCCCTACTTCGTGCACGCGTATCCTCCTCCTCCTCCTCCTCCTCCTCCTCCTCCTCTTCCGCATCCTCTTCCTCCTTTTCGAGGTGGTACGGCGGTTTCGTACACGCCGATGCAACACACGATGATGCACCTCATCCTCAACGTCAGGTCCACTGAATACGGCCACCAATTTTCGACGTACAGCACTTTGGGTGTGTCCCAATTTCCGTCTTGCGTTAAATTCTGCCGGTAAATTATTTTACTGCCATGCGATTATTTTGTCCTTTTTTTTTACAAACAATTTCTCGTGAATCCTTTCGTTTCAACATCAATTTAATAACAGTAATAACAAACAATAACTCTTCATTAAGGTAGGGTCAAAAGCTTTGTACGCAAGAGGAGAAATGACAGTGGAAAATAACAGAAAAAAAAAACGAGGTGTTGTCGCGATGCCGCGTATAAGCATCTGGGTAATAATATTAATACATTCTACCCCGGATTGCGTAATTTGACGTAACCATAAATATTCACGACGGGGGATATATACATTTCTGATGACACCGTTTCGCGATTAATTTTTGCATTTTTCACAGCGCGGCGCAACACAAGCGCCGCGCGCTTCGGCACGGAAGAGTTATGGCTCCGGCGTTACAGATAAGTGAGCGGTAATTATTCGCCGAAGCGTGTCTTACCGGGGGGGAGGATACGAGGGGGAGAGAGAGAGGTCGCAGGCATATAACGGGGACGCGTTATGGAACTTGGGTGATCCGCCCCGGCTGCATCTAGTAGATCGGTTATCACTTTGGAGGCTTAGCCAAGGATCCGTGCAAATTGAGCGCGGCGCGCATCCACCCCCGTCTTAAAGGTACCACGTATACCGCCTCTTTGAGATTCTGGAATTTGCGCTCTGCGGGGTGTGAGAGCGAGCGGATAAATGGATATACCTCGACTTAATCGATTATCCATCCTGCCGTGCGACGAACGCACCCTCCAACCTGGGATATTTGCGACACGTCGCGTCGATGTGTTTACCCACACACACAGGCGCCGCGTTAGATTTAAAATTAGTTTTTCCACGACCGTCGCGACGCGTTAATAGGGCCCCGCCGATTTAGACCGCCCCCCTCCCCCCGGGCGGTTGCGGCGATTAAACACCTCAATTTCCTTCCTTCCGTCCTCCCTCCTTCTGTCGTCTCGTTTTTAATCCACGGCTCCATTTCCTCCCGCGGAGGGGTGGGCGCAAATTCCGCGGAAAGCTGTGTACAGTGCGAAATATTATACCTGACGTAATATTAAGTCTTCAACCATTTTGCGTCTCGTCGAGCAGTGAGCTTTTTTCCTCGCTTCTGACCTTCGCTGACTTTCTTGCTTCGTCTTTAGCTGTAAATGTAAATCGCGAGATACTAAGATTATATACAACAGCGCGGATTTCTCTGCATCCCAGGGAGAAACGATTATGAATTCGACATCAATTCGACAATGATGATTTCGATGTCGAATCGATGTCGATCCGATGTACTATTTCTCACTGGGACAATGATTTCTATTACTTTTTTTTTTTTAATAACAAGAATTCGTCACATTAATTACCAGCAGATCGTTGTGGAATTTCTCGAACGTAGAAATTGATTCCTCGTGCTATTTGCGCGTCCATGAATTTTGATTGCAGTTAAATTTTTCTCGCGCAGAGTTAACTTAATGTTGCGTTAATGACAAGGAGAACGGCTTGGCCCGCGGGGGAAAATTCGACAGCGTGATCCGGGAATGCACGATCCTGCGTAGAGTCAGCGCGGAACAATGTACGTCTGCCATAAGTTCGGCGATGCAGGCAAATTCCTCGGCGACGTTATCATTCCCGCAGCCTCCTCCGCGACGACGTTAGCTGAGCAAACGCGACTTCAAAGAGGTCCCCTTCGTTCTGAAGTGCTTTGACGTAAAAAAAAAAGCGTCGCAATATGAAAGAATTGGCAAATTTGCGTTTGTATGGAATGTGTTTATCGTCTACATAATTCATTACACTTTGTTGTATAAAATGAAAAAAATAATTTTATGTCGAAGTTTTCAGGTATTGATTTTTTATCGAAAAATTTCTGGATATAATTCTAGGTTGGTTATTCGAAGATATACGTGTCACAGGGTAATTACAAAAATTTCAAGATTTTACAGATTATTCTATTATTATGTTGAATATCTGTGTAAAATTTGAAGAAAATTATCTTATTAGTTTAATTTTTTTTACTCTCGATTCTTGATTCTTGTGTAAAATCGCATTTTATAGTATTTATTTGTAAATTTAGCGAGAAAGTAAATTAAATCAAATTTTTTACACGTACTAATAAAACTCTAATGAATATTTATGCACAGGTCTATTTGGAGCTACATTTAAAAGTTATTTACTAGCTAAAACCGCAGCAAAATAAAATTATTTTCGATGCGCAAAAGCTAATTTTTCCATTGTTCTCTTCTTTGTAGCTAATTTTATGGCTAAAATGCTGATATTGACGATGAACATTTTTTTAGGAGATTTAAATTTTGTTAAAGAGTAGAAGTCGAACTTAACTGACTGGTGGCTCAGTGTTGAAAGTTTTTCAGGTGGAAAGCACTTTTTTTTCGGAATAATCCATTTTCCTCGTGTGCGCGATGACACGGATATTTATTAGTCGTGACACCCTAATTCGTAACTCGAGCGAAGCTACAGCTACAGTGAACGAGCGAGCGAAGGCCGCGTTAGCGTCTGTATTGCACTATTGTCCTCCTCGTGCGACTTTTGCGTGGATACACATAGCATCGACGAAAATCCGACATTGTTTCCGCACGAATCCGGAGGTGCAAATAGGCTAACTTTGGGGCCGACCCAATAAACCAAGCGCGAAATAGAACGGATAGAGAGATCACTTGGAATGCAAATTCACGCTCGGGCGACCGGGAACCGAACGGAAAACTCTAATATAATAGCAACCACCAGTCCCATCACGCGGGTTCTATATTCAGCTGGGTATGCTAGTATTTTGCAAAAATGAGGATTTCACGTTTGGTGGTAAGGACGGATCGATGATCGAAGAGATGGAAAGACTTTGCGATAGACTCTCTGACGCGATGTTTGCTTCTCCGGAATATAATTTTTTTTTTCCTTCACGCAGAGAGATCGCGTGCGGTAATGGCGTTCTCGTGGGGAATCTCTGGATCGGAAATTACGATGGTAGCTACCTCCCTTTAATCCAGTCCGGTTTCTTCCTCGCCTGCCATTGTCGCTGCCGCCCTCGCGATTTATGTTGGATCTCTAGCTCTTCATTACGACGTGTCGCCTCGTGGGAAGGCTGGAGATCACACGGCGTGGCTTGCCATTAAAATTTCTCGATTTACTAAGTCTGCATCCTTGAGGAGAAGATAAGAGGAAACGTTAAGTGGCAAATTAAAGTACATGAAACGGCGAGCATCACCTGTGATATTCATAGCGAGTTGGTAAAAACCGATGTCTCCTTGGGCTAAAGTTATTATCGGTAATCTTCCCAGAGTTCTTAAAAGTTTTTTTTTTTTTAATTCAACAACCAATTCATTTACCGGATTTCCCGGCTAATTGAAGAAAGTTCTGAGTAGTCGGATGAATAGTTTAGCGCGTAATTATCATTGAGGCGTACGTTTCAAAATATATGAATTATAGGAAAAGTATCAGCGGGGGGGAAAAAAGTCGCCTTGATGAATGCGATCGTCGGTGGACACGTGCGTGATTAGAGAATACGATTAAGCCGATGATACAGTGGCACGCAACCCCGACATTAAACGCCTCAATTGATGTCTCGACGTTTAAGAGAGAGAGAGAGAGAGAGAGATCTATTAGCGTCATCCACAGTGATCCCAGTTGGCCGAGATAGCGGTCTCTATTTACCGAGAGGAAAATCTTCGAATGGCGATTGGTCGGCGATCAAGTTTTTCTTGGCAGCACGTCCCAAGATCACGATGCGATTCTCCATCCTCTCGCTCGTCCCGCATTCGCGCGAGGCAACCTCCGATGCGAGCAATGTATTGTACTCGCGCGTCCGTTCCTTCGCTGTCCTCTCTTCCACTTTACACGGATCCTTAACTCTAAAATTAGCTTATCCCTCCGCTACCTCCTCCTCCTCTCTCTCTCTCTCTCTCTCTCTCTTTCTTCCTTTTTCACTCTTGATCTTTCTCTCCTTCTCAAGAGACATTACGAGGTGCGCCCCGGCGTTGTTGTCCCCCATCGTTCGACGTTCGTTCCGATCGAACGCGTTTGCAGTCTTGTCACGGTCCGTTGAGTAAATTCAAGAAGAGCCCCGATCGTTCCTCTTTCTCCCGATCTTCTTCCTCTTCTTTTACCTTTTCTTAAACTTCCCGAGTTGCCGCCACGTCACGTAAGAAAGCACGGTTAACACCGCTGTGTCGCATAAGTGAGAAGGAAACGCGACTACGGGATTTGGAGTACCTGCCGAGTCTTGCTCGAAGCAGGTGTCATAAGGAGGCGAGACTCGAGCTTCCGGCTGCTTGTTGACCGAGCGTCTTCAAGCTGGAGCTGGCAAAGAGAGCTTTTGGCCTAAAGGGGTGAGTACCGTCGCCGTCGTTCTTTGTACCCACCCGCGTTGCGTCTACTCTCATCAGTAGACCCCTTGCTAACTCCGTCGCTCCCCAGGATCGTTCCATTTCTCGCTGTTACGTGTATTCACAATCAATCAGACGAAGAGTTTAGTAACTATTGCTAAGTTGCTCCAATCGAGTTTCCACCACTTACGCGAACAAGTCGAGACGCGGCTAAGAACACGCGATAGCTTTGTCAACTATTTAGAAAAGTACGAACGTCCTTTCTTATTTCTATTCCGTTACATCTGAAAATTTGAAAAGAACAAAGAAGATTTGTATTTTGTTGAAATCAAGTTATATAACCACCGTTTTCTCGAAAGGGATTCTTATTTTGCTGAAAAGGTACTCTTTATAAAAATCTAACTTGTAAGAAATTTTTTGAATGCATAAAAGATTTTCATACTATTCAACATTTTTGTGATACTCTTAACTTTCATTACTATGTTTTTCTTGGTTTTAAGCAAGCTTTATAAAAAAACTTGAGCAAATCTCTCGGTAATATTCAATTTAAGTTGAATTATTGAAATTATTTTTATGCTCTTTAAGTTTTTATAAACTTTTATTTATTTTTATTTAAGAAATTGGCACATTAAAAAAATTATATTTAAAAAAACATGGTGCGCGTCTAGAGAGAAATTAATATACGAGTTTGTATCAACTTATTCATACAACTAAAAACACGTTTTCCATTAATCTCTGATCTTTCTTTTCATTCTATCTCTTTTGTTCGTAACGTCGTTGTATCTTTTTCACAAATATCACCGAGATCACGTCTGGCTTCAATAAATCGTTCTTGTACGTTCTCGCAACGCCATACAGTGCTCAGTGTATGATTGATGATAGCTGTCGCGTAATTGGCGAAAGGTTTGAGTACCTTTGATGTGCGCGCGCTAAGATCCACTCTTGACGTCGCGGAACGTTAGACAAATGGATTTCGCGGGCAGACAGGCAGTGCGACAGACGTTCGGCAGAGCATAACAATGAAGATACACCGTGTTATTATCTCTATGACGAGCAACATTTCGGCCATTTGCCGCGCAGGGGGGGCGTAATGTTCCTGGCAACGTGATGCGATACAATGTTGTGGCACTTTGATTGGTGGCTCTAACGTGAGTCGGTAAGTGCACATATGTACGTCGACGACCTGTAGCTGACGTGCGTTTCCTCATTGCGTCCCTCTATTAGCATCTGTTTGGCCTAAAACGCAATGATCGAGTGGATTCCCGCCGTGCGAATTAAACGAGCTACTAAGCGAGATACAAGCGGAGACTATCCAACGTTACAAGTCGCTTCTAACTTTGAGCGTAGCTCCTCCGTTTCTTCGGCAATTAACATTGTATTTGCAGGTTAATATATGCCTGTAATTACTGTAATAATCACATTATCTACGCCGCATATGAGGGGTCGCACAGCGACGCGATACAAACCGAACGGTTTAGGCGATATTGCATATCGGAATGCAATAAACTCTCGATCCGGCAGTTTGCAGATTGAATGGCGCAAACGCCACGCTTCCGCCACAGATTAAAATTAATTTGCGACGCGCGGTGCGAGGGAAACGCTCGTACGCGCGCGACTGCACCCACCTCTGGCCCTCCCCCTCGCGTTTAGATCGTTTCGACGTGGCGTCACATTTTCGTGTAAATACAATCCCGCTTTCTCTCCCCCTCCACCCCCCCCTTCCTCTCCTCACCTGCAGTTTCTCCTAAATGAGGTCAAGTCAATACTCGTCATTTAAACAAGCGCGGCGGGGCATTATACCGTGGTACGAGAAAAATGTTTGTACCCGGCGGGTGAACGCGCCGCGATATTAACGACGGTTAAATTTATCGTGAGAGCCGTCTCCGCGTCCCCCATATTTCGCTCAAAAAGGAATCGTAATGCCGAGATTACGAGGAGAACGTAAAGGAGATAGGTCGGTCTTCCCTGTCCAAGTGCGCCCTAAACGGTGGATCCGGATGTGCCACCGTTTCGACCCCCGTGAACTTTGGAAACAGGAAACGTCCGCCTCACTCCCGAAAAAGAGCTTTCGGTTTCCGCGTACACGTACGCACACGTGGTTTTCCCGTATTGACCGGATTCCAAAACAATCAAAGTTACCGCGAGGGAATAAAACTCGGAGTATTATGAACTTCCTGAGGCAAGTTGACGTACTGAATTATTCACTGTCTACGTATACGGCGATAAATGTCAGATCGTTTGTCATTTTTCGCTTTTCGTTTACCGATACCACTCCGAAACTGTTGCACTGATAATGTACGGGGAGGAAATGCGGAATGGGGGAAAAAGGGGAAAAAACCGCGTTGCGCGGATTGTGTAACGCCATTTTGAATCTTCCACCAGTCCCCATGCAGGAAAATGTCAGAAGGAAAGAGGATAAAAAAAAAAGATACACGCGTGAAATTCATCAGTCTAATCTCGACAGGTAAAAAAATTCTATCTCGATCGTACTTTCTCTCGTGCGGGGGATTAACGAAGGGGAAGATTTAGCGCATTCGACACGAAATCCGCAATCGGGAGGTGATGAAAGTAATTTTACGCTCGCTTTGATGTTAAAACCTGCGGAGAGTCACGAGAGAGTCAGCCGAAAATTCTAGATGAACCGTGTCTTCCTACGAGGAGGAGGGATCGAGGGGGAAGGAGAGGAGGGTTTCCAGCGTGGACCAGCGAAGGGGGAATGAAAAGAGGAGATGTGCGACGGGGTGTAGGGCTATCCGGCAGGCAGTGCGACGATGCATTTAATAATTAACTCGCTGGATACACGAGGATGGATGTCTGATGGGGTTTCGTCAAGAGCGGTCGAGAAGCGCGACAGGGAGGACAGGGCCCGGGGAGGGAAGGGGTTTGTTGTAGAAACGGAGGTCGGAGGAGAATGGTGGTTCGGGGGGAGATAGAGGGAGGGCGAGTGAATGAAGAGGGCGGAGGGAAAAGCGAGGGGAGGAGACGGGAAGCGAGTCACTGCAGACGGAGTGTGAGGAAAAGGGGTAGAGTGCTTGGGGTAGGTAGGAAGGTTGGCAGCAGTAGGTAGGAATGGCTCTCGTGGATGCTGCGCAACGATCAATACACCACGTGATGCCACGCGTCACGTCTCTCTCTCTCTCTGTCTCTCTCTCTCTTCCTCTTTCCCTCTCCCCCTCCCCCTCCCTTTCGCGCGTCCACCCTTACCTCCGCAACCCCCTTCGCACACTTTCTCTCTCCCTTCACTGCTTCAGCCGCCTCATTCGCCGCTTCTCCCTTTCTCTTTCTGGCGCAGCGGCGGCCTATCGTCGTTTCCTTGACTTCGTGACGTAACGCCGGTCCAGACGATGGGGCGCGCTCATACATTCTCGCGCATTCGCACGCACGCATACACACGCGCGCGCGCGCGCGCGCGATCCGTTTATTTTATTTCTGAAAATACCTCGATTGAGAGATATGTCGCATATATTTTCTCATTTTAATTGAAATTTCGATCGTTAGAACATGGGAATAAAATTGATACCGACGGTAGACGGATAAATGACGTTGCATTCTTTAAAAATCAATTTATTCTGTAACTATATATGGGATATACCTATCAAGCGACATGTCCAGCTTCGGTGTGATGTCATTTTCTAAAGAACCACGACGTCGACGGCAATGATTGAAATAACGTAGAAGCCAATCTTCATCTTCGTTACACTTTTTGCGCCGAGACAGTGAGAAAGTTGGTAAATTTAATAAACGCAATGCTACTCTTTGCTCCGTCGTCGGGAGTTATGGAGATATTGGCGGAATGTCCGTGGAGTTATATCGGTTTACCCGATATTTCCTGGTTATTCCATTAGGATTGATGCTCTATCATAATTTTATCAGCCCGGCGCCCGGCGCGATGCAATGCAACGGTCTGCCGCGTTTCACCGAGTTTCGCTGAGTATTTCGAATTTTCCCCCTCCCCGATACCTACCTCAATGACTACTCGCGTAAAGTCCTTTGTATTTGGCCGCGTACTATGATATCGGGGATGTGATTTATACCGTAAAGCTTACAGTGGATTTAACAATGTGGCAACTGGGAACTACCGTTTGCGGCAATCGACTAAACGAATTCTGTAAACGAGATTCGTCAGGTGTTACCGATCTCGTTGTACGCAGAGCGTGAAGTTTTAGTATACAGAAATAAATGAAGATTTCCGGGAGTCAATTTTCTGCTAAATATCCACGTCAAAAGCTTGCGTTCTGAGAGACATATAAGAATAAATTACAACCGCGAGGTGAAATTAGGTGTGAAAAGGAAAAGACAGTAAACAATTCCGCACAAAGTGGACGAATAATTTATAATAAGAGCAATTCAATTGTGCAACTTGAAAAGACCCCGTATATTTTGTTGCAAAATTCTATTGCCTTCGTATTATGACAAAACCGATACGAATTTTTAAAAAAGATCCAACACATACAGAGAGAACAAGGGAGAATTCGAAAATTAGTTAATTGAATCTGCCCCGTAAGTTTAACTTAATGCTTTCTCGGAAAACGCATCTAATTGCATCTTGATATTTGCATTTATGTTTCTGAGAAATGTGTACACGCAAACAATCCTGCATAATATCGCACGGATGCTCTAGAGAAACGATATTTCCCTCGGCTTCAAGCTAGAATTTCATACGAATTATGTTTACGGCGAGGGAAGTTACACAATTAACGTTGTTTGTTAATTATTTCTCAGCAATGATATCTACTTCTGATAACGACTCCTCTGTATTCGCAATTTTAGATATCCGTAATTTTATACACTCGTGAGGATTAAAATTATCGACGTGTAAAATCGTCTATATCCGAATTGCGTATCCGAAATTGCGAATTAGTTGAGCTCGCATGTTAATTTAGTTAGCCCTTTGTTTTTCAGCCGAACTATGAGACGCGAGAAGTTTCGCCTCGTTTGTTGCGAAAAATGTTGAACGTGTTTATCGAATGTAATTTGCGTACAAACTTCCGTTTATACTACCCGCGGTGGAACTTGGCCGATAAAATTTAATTTGCACGACGTACGAAGCGGCTCGCGTAGGTGCGACGTATACGATATATACGTGCGATATAACAGGCGTAAAAATCCTACGAGGAACTTGGTAAACGTACGGCCAAAGGAAAGCCTCTGACGCCACATCTTTCATATTTAATAACGGCGGGAAAGTAAAATAAAATGAATGGATTTATGTTGCGCACGTCTCGCGCCTGCAATTAAATTCATCATAACTCCCGTTTAATGCTTTAAAATCGGTATCGGCATTTACATTTTATTCCGCGGTAACGCGATTTTCAGGCGACCTCCAATAAATTCCGGCGGGTCGAGTAACGGAATGAAAAAGTCTACGTTATCAACATCGTTGGAAATTTCGCCCTTTGGCGATGCCGAAATACATTCCGCTTGTGTGTGCATGCGTGTGGAAAGGGGCGGGCGTACGAGAGAGGGAAATAAGGCGGCGAAAAGGTGGATATACGTTAGTGTGCCACAGGCTTAAATATTCATCCGAGATCAATCGGCCGGATCTGCAATCTCGGGATGTATCGGGGCCGATGCAAAACAAACCGTCGAGCATCGGACTTTTGTCCCTACTCTGTTCCGCTCAAAGAGAATTGCATCTTTTGCATCGAGTGCTTTATCCCTTTTTTTTTTTAAACGCTACCCATTGGATTATCATTATTACCAGCGCGACTCATCGTCTAATAAATATTAAAGAACGATTATTCTATTCTACGAAATTTTATGTATCTTTTATATTGAAGGATTTTAACTATACACGGAAAGAATTTTCTCTTAAAAATTACCCTGAAAATCGTGGTAATTGTAGGACAACGTAAACCTTGAAGAATTTTACTATATTTTTGACAAAATTTATTAAAATTTTAGTAAATTTTATGAAAAGTATGGTAAAATTCTTCAAGGTTTTTGTTGTCTCACAATTACCACGATTTTCAGAGTAATTTTTAAGAGAAAATTCTCTCCGTGTAAAAAATAGGCACTATTAAACTTTTTATAATACATACATACACTAAGAAAAAAATGTTGTTAACTTGACTAAATTTTTCAACTTAATTTAATTTATTTAGTGTAAATATTTATTCATTTAACTTAAATACAAAAATTACTTGAACTTCTATTCAAGTATTTATACATATATTTGATTGAAATACATACCATAGATGCTTGAATCGAAGAAATTTAATCAAGTTGAAAAATTTAATTAAATTAACAACTCTTTTCTCAATTGTACATTTGATATATCGGCCAATGTTGTTTGTTTATGGTTGAAAACACATCGAGCTTTCCGTAACAATTGAATAATAAGCGTTTAATTCTCCGTGTTTTTATGCTTATTAAATATGTACAGTGTTTGCAATGTTAACATGGGACGTAGGAGCTTACTTAACTACATTTGGAATGCAAAACAGGCAGTAAAAACGGGGACGGTTAATTGCGCAGAAAATTTTCAAGCGATACTACAAGACACCTCATTGTGCATACATACGTACTCGTTTCGCGCAAGTTTCGACATTCACCCATTGTTCGTCGAGCTTCGCGCGCGCGCGGGCACAAGTTGTCAGGAGCAGCGGTCCCGTATCCTTCAGGCCGCGTACTTCTGATGATATTTCTGAAAAGGCTGCCACGGCGCGACTCGCGCAATTTATTCCGGGGCTTGCTTTGTGCCGGGTGCTCTGTGAATTCGACTTTGGGGACCCGAAAGCGCGGGTCCAATTTTCTTGTCTTCAATCGCGCGCGTGCTTGCCGATGACGTGACGACGTGACGCCGGCATATTTTCAATAAACAATGGCGCGCGACCTAAAACTGCCAAAACGTCGCACGGGAACACGTCGAGCGATTCGAATTAATCGTTTTTTCGACAGGTGTCTCGTTTGGTTAAAAAAAAAAAAAAGGACTTTCATTTATCTCTATAGATTTAATATAAAGTATTTTTATAGCCTTTGCGCGTATGCAACTACATTTTGCAATTATTATTCTCTCTTTAATGACATGAATTATATACGTTTCATTTTAAATGTAAAAAGTCACACGAGAAATGTCAGACGAGACATGAATAAAGTTTCACTTGCAAAAATGAATGTAATACAATTATAAATGCGCTTATTGAAAGGAAAATCATGTAAAGTAAGAAAGTGTGTAAATTATATGTATAAAAAAACCAATAAAAGCAGTAAATCCCGAAATAAACGTATTAAAAAGCAATTGATTATTATAAAACATTTCTTTTCGAGAAATCAAAAGGACGAATAAATGCGCGCGTCGGCATAGTTACCATCTGTCCACTCGAGTAAAGTAATTTCTCCATGGAGAAAATTTAATTCTCTCGTTACCCTTCCGATTCACCATTTTCGCGGTAAACGCAAACGAACGGTCGCCCGGGAGCGAAAAGACCGAGACGCGCGACGTCCGAGAGTTCGGGGACTTTTTTCCTCTCTCTCTTTTTTTTTTTAGGAGCGCCATGGACACCGGCCAATCAGTGAGGTGACAATGATTTAGGTGCGCGTTCCCTGGATTGTCGCCCGCCAAACACACGCGCGCACACAGACACGCGAGCACGCACACGTGTGCGTGTGCGGTCTCCCGCGTGGAAGTGAAGCGGCCTCATGAAACATTCATGCCGATACCGCCCCGTGACACCGCTTAACCCTGGCTCTCCAAAACACAGTAGTCAAGATAGGCCACGATGTATTTTTGACGTGGCGGTATTCACGTAATGTATCACCCGCGGTAACTTTACCGGGGACGCCACGAAAGGCGTTCCGGAATTAAAGCTTCACGTACCACGCGCTGCACCAATTTAAGATAAGGCAGCTCGAAATAAAATGAAATTCAGTTAGCAGAATGCCCGATTTCTCGCGAACGCGAGAATTATTTCGTCAGCGTCGTATAGGAGTATACCGTTACGACAGTTTATTATCGAGAGGCGATACGTATATTAATAATTTATCGGGGAGGGGGAGGAGGGGGGGGGGGCGGGACGACTTTCCGTCAGCGGCGGCTCGCGCGAGAGAGCGGAGCATAATTTTCTGTTCATAATGCAACTATATACTATACGTGACGGAGGGAGTCAGCTGTGGCGAAGTTATTAATCCTGCTAACAGGAGGCAAAGTGTACTTTGTACGCTCGCTTTGCCTGCCACCCCGTGTTTAACTTCCCTGTTCAAAAGCACCAAACCATAACATGGCGATATATATTCGGGCGTAACGTTACAGTTTGAAAGCCGCCCTCCCCCGCCTTCCCCCCCCCCCTCGAACTTTCGTTTTCTCGTGGCGGAAGTTCGGCGGTGCTGCGATGATCGGCGCTAGCAGCAATTCTTGCGAGTTTCTAGGAGAGATTTAACGTGAAGGTCGCCCGAAAAGCCGGAGCAATTCTCTCTCGTATTATATAAAAGCTTCAAATGTGTCACACGTCGCATGAACCTTGCCTATTTCGAGACTGTCTAAACTTATCTCTCAACACGGTTTCCTTCTAATTCCATAATCGCGCGAGAGATAGACGGTGAGGCCTTGCACGCCGTGTCAAAGTCTCATCTGCAATCCGAGCGTAAGAGGGATCGCGGGATAAAACTGGAAAGCTAGCCTATGGGAAAATAAGGAGTAGGTCAGGTTAATAATAAATATTTATAATAACAGTTTCATAATCGTCTCTTCGATCGTGTATACGAGCGAAGGTTGCGCGGCCGTTAAAATACATGCCAATTTCGAGCGATGCGATCTCCTACAGCGGAGAGAAAAATACGATCTCGATAATGGCTTAATTCCATTCGATTATGATGGAGGTCCCGCGGGGAAATATGCACCTTGGGGAGTCGATACGATGAACGTATAAGCTACTCTCTTTCTCCTCTCTCTCTCTCTCTCTCTGTCTTTCGTATCTGCCTTTTTTTCCTCTCGGAAATGGGAAGACATCATAAATATGATAATAGGTGGTTTAGGAACGGCGTGTTCGGCATACCGATAAGTTTCCTATCCGCCTTCGTCGTCGTCGTCGTCCCGCTATCTTGCCCGAGATGAGGAGCGAAGCCCAGCCCCGGCGTTGCCGACAAACATTTAAATTTGAGGATGGTACGTGACGCAATTAAAAGCTCCAGAGAGAGAGAGAGAGAGCTTTCCCTGACGCGTCCCCTTCTCTTCGCTTCGCCGCCCTTCTCGCCACCGCGCCGCGTGTACGTGCAGCGATGCATCCGCGACAATAAAACTTGTTCCGACTCCTCTGCCTGGAAACCGGGCTCGTGGACGACGACGACGTCGTCGTTTCTCCCGTCCCTCTTTCTTGCGGCGCAAAATTCTCCAGCGACCAGTCCTTGCCTTTGCAAAGGCTGCACAATTTCCGGCCTCCGTAAACAACGCGATTATATGGGGCCATTCCTCCTCCGTGATTCCGTAACGAGCGAGCTCCTTGGACAGTGATAATGGCGGATTTACATATCTATTTCAGTCGCACTTGATCTCGTCCGTTACTTGGACCGTTATTATCGAGATAGTTCCTCGCTTAACGGACACGCTAATGCAACTCGTGCCTCACGATAATTATACATTCTCTCTTGTCGCTACATTTTTCGTTTTCTTTTTCGGTGGACTACGGAAAAAAAAAAATACTATAAAAGGCAACGGTCCCTCTTTAAATGTGGATTCGAGCCTAGCAAGCCTAAATCGAGATCCAACGGGAGTGTTAAGAATATTTCATTAAAATTAATGAAACGCCGCCGATGTCACACACATGAGGGGAGGTCGGAGCCATAATTGGAGAGGTCTCGACTATGGCAGCTGCACAACCCTTTGTGGCGCGCACCTACCCCCTTTGGCTACTGCAGCCCTCGTTCGAGCATATCACCCTGTTTCTCTGTGTCACCTTTCGTGAACTCTCTCTCTCTCTCTCTCTCTCTCTCTCTCTCTCTCTGTCTCTCTTTCTGTCCGTTTTATTATTTTTAGACAAAAAAGTACTTTCATTGTGAGTTGCAGCTTACACGCAAGGATGCAACATCCATTACAATTGTCATATTCCAACATGGAGTTGTTTACGCAGCCGTTGTATTCAAATCCCACATAACGCTAAATGCAGCCGCTTATTCTGCAGCACATGATAACATTCAAACGTCACATTCACGTTGAGCAAATGAAACTCGAAATCAAACGCGTTTAACTAAATGCGAAAAAAACTATATTTAAACGTACGAACAATAAATGTTACATAGGACAATATTGAAACGTTATAACTGAAAATCAGTATTGACTGCAGAGATTGTGTCCATATATTTTTATCATTCCCATACAGTATATGTATGCGTACAGTTTCTATTCACAACGAAACAGTAATTTTTTTAAAGCTCGCTCGGAGAGAGGGTACTTAAATCTACATCCGTGCTCAAAACCATCTCTTTCTCTACACGTTACGTATGCCGGACTTTGGGATTCGGGAAAAGATTTATTCTCAATAATGACGTTCGCGGATCCCTTCGCACGCGGTCCGAGACCTGACCCTTTAAGCCAGACAGGCTTTTCTATGGCCTCCACCTGCATGGTTGTATTGTAAGTCCTCCCTCACTTCCTCCCTCTCTCCCCCCCTCTCTCTCTCTCTCTACCCCTCTCTTTCTCTCCCTCACGCTCTCAAAAGAGTTTTTTGCACACACTCACACGCTCGAACGATTACTCGTACACTCGGGCGAGTTTGCTTGCTCGATACATGCGTGCATACGTGAACGCGATATCCCATATCGTACTGCACAGAAACTCTCCCTATCGAGGGAAAGAGAAAAGGAGTGAGAGAGAGAGAAAGAGAGAGAGAGAGCTTTGAAAGCTCTCGCGCCTCTCGCCCAGACTGTCATTTCGATCCTGACTGAAACAGTCCCAGAGGTTCTCAGCCAAAAAAAAATGGTCGTAATAAAAGGTAGGGTAAAGCCCTAGTTGCTGAGTTCATGCCGAAAATTCGATGATTGACAGCGCGCGGCTAACGTGGATATAACGAGCGACGCCCTTTGTGGGTAATCTGCAATATATTGCTTTCCTGCATATTGTCAAAAATTGTGAAACAATAGGATGTATCAAATTCACTTCTTTGTTTTCATTTTCTCCCTCTCTTTCTCTCTCTCTTTCTCTCTCTCTCTCCTAATTTGTATTTCTGAGAAATTTCGAATTGCTACGATCTCGTTTCAGAAGACGCTGAATTAATCGACGCTCTAATTATCAGCAACGTAACTTTCTCCAGCGATAACTAGCGACGTTCCTTGCGCTCTTTTAACCAGCCAGTGATAGCAACAACTCTTCGTATCCTTTAAGTTACTTCCCTTTGATAAATTATAAGCGCCAAGTATAACACGAAGAGAACTTAGTTACTGTCGAAACGTTTGAAGTGGTAATACATACCACTTCACAATAAACTCCGTTCAAATTCATTTTAATTGAACAAACGGGAATTTACCTCGAATAGTTTCTGTTGCGCGATTAGGCAAACGAAATAAAATAAAATAAAATGGGAGTTAGACAACATATGTAGTTTTCGGCAAAATAAGTGCCTTCTTTTAACGAGCACCCGGTATACCCGTCGTGTGTATGCAGCGAGTGGGCCCGTTGTAACGCTTCAGCTGGTTCCTCTGCCCTCTCGCGTCCCTTTCTCGCTCCCCTGTACCATCGCGGAGAGCGAGGAGGACGAGAGGGAGCGCAGACACCCCACCTGTCCCCCTCGTCTCGTTCGTCCCCCTTTCGCCGTCCTCACTCCCTCTCGCTGTTACTCTCTTTCTCTCTCTCTCGCCCACGCCATGATCAATATTACGCCCCAGAGCTACGGCATCCAAACCGACCTCGAGACGGACTTCTTCTTCCTGCTCAAAGCATCTCTGAGCGATGCGGTGGTGCAACTTCCGTCTCGAAACTTTTCCAGCACGCGAAACCGGAAACCAGAACGAGAAATTAAAAGTCGGGAGGAGCGCTGGATCACGCCGAGGAGTCCCGCTGCGAAGTTTCCCTTTGCCCTCTACCCTCTCGCCCTGCCGGAAGGGGCCGGAATGGAGTCGATAATAGTCCCGGTAATTGCGTTGCTCGCTTGGGCTGTCATACGAAATCGCCGAGATTGATTTCGTGGACTCGACAAGTGCCGTAGTCAGGTCCGATCAGGGTTTTGCCGATTACGAGCGAGCGAGCATTCCCTTCGCTACTGATGCGCTTTTCCTTTTGATATCATTATATTTCCAATCGTCTCTACAAATTTTTCGCGAGTTTTCCAATATTCTACACATTTCATAGCGAAATAGAAGAAATGATTCTTTGCTCGTAACGAAAACACAGTTTGTTTTTTTTTTTACTTTGCAAGTTACGAAAGTATCATACAGCGTTGACGCATCCTCCTAACTTTAAACGTGATTTTCTTTGTGGATCGGGAAAGCAACTCGGCTATATTAATGCTATCACGCTAAGATTGTGACGCGAAAATCCCGTTGGATGGATATATACGTCTGTAAGCCGACGTGTTCTAACTACCGTTTGACCATATACTAGATCATTTCGCGTAAAGCCCATGTCACACCCGGGACCAGAGCTATCAGTTTGATCCTCTGGAATCTTCTCAGAAGTACACAGCAACGGATGATTCATTCGTAAAGGCCAACTGGCAGCCGGCCCGACGACTTCAATCAGCTAAGTTGAGAACCACCACGGGACAGATTTCCGTCTGCTCTTGCGGGCGGGATATATTTGTACAAGTAGTAATATGGTGGTTTGATCAGGCGGGAGTGCGAGCAGGACGGACGAGAGAGAGAGAGAGAGAGAGAGAGAGAGAGAGAGAGAGAGAGAGAGAGAGAGAGAGAAATAAACGCGACGCATCATTTCACGTGGCATCCCTGTCCCGTAACCTTCTGGGCTGACTGTACGGCGGCTAGGTCAGGGACTGTACGTCTGCCTCTCCAATCTGCAAGCTATTGTAACACTCCTCCGCATCTCTGCCCCTCTCGCATCTCCCCGTCGGTCCCCTTTTCCGTCACCGCCGCCGCCGCCGCCGTCGTTGTCGCCGTCGTCTTGTCGTTCTTCCTGCTTCCCTTCTTTCCTGCCTCTTTCTTCTTCTATACGAAGCGCTTCTTCACCCATCCTTGTACGGGCTCTATCTTCGCTACCCCTCTCGTCGTCCCCCGCGATGGCGCGCTGTCCTTTGGGACGGCGCGGAGTCGCTTGTTCCTCGTCCCCTCGTGGCGTCGCGTGGTGTCAACGTGAAAATCATTTGCCTCTTTTCTCGCTGACGCTTTAAGGAAGAGTTATAAAGCAGTGTTAAGGGTGAAGGGATGGAGAGGGAGAGAAAGAGTAGAAGCGGAATATATATCTTGCGGGATGCGCGACAACAATATTGTTACTGTTGCGGTCGTTAATATCGTAATTGCATGACTGTGGTGGCCGCGAACGGGGTCAATGGGGAGATTAAACGTTAAAATGTATATTATAGCATTTGCAACAGTTTAATCAGGCATACGTATTGCAGCTTTCAGGGCTTTCCCAAAGCGAAAATCCATAAATATGAGAATGCAGTAACATTTGGAGCTCGTGAATTGGGAGAGCCAAGTTTATAGCGAAAAATTGACTTAGGAATTCTGCTCGAAGGGTAAATAATTAGTAATTTTATAATTTTATACGCTTGCACCAGTTATGCGCTCTAAGATTACTTTCACATTTATAGAACAATTATGAGGACGGAGAAGAAGAAAACATATTTAATTCAACGACATTAATATTACATTCAAGCATTTTTTAACTTAATTACGTCACTAAAAGACACGCGATATTCAATCTGTAACTTAGTATTGTTAATTAAATTCTACACTTTTATACGCGTACTCCAGACGTAAAGACGCAGGTATATTCTCTCGCAACGTCTTCCCGAGCAAACTGAATTATTTCACTATATTCCCGCGATTCACTTAGACTTAGCTTTAACAAAGCTCTACCTCGCAATCGTTCCATTACCACATCGCTTGGCGGTTTGCGTCCTTCGGGGATAGACGACATTGAGAGCAATTCGACGTTGTTATTTTAGACGCGGTAAAATGGCTGTTCGAACGCCAGGGGAATATTATGCGCCGGCTTTTCACGTTACGGGAGGGACTTGTGTCCATGGGAGATTTCCCGCAACTCTTCGTCTTCGGCGGTCTTTGACGTGCGACTGAAAAGTTTCCGAGATTGGCGAAATTCTCACTTTGTCGCGAGATAATCCGAACGTTTGTAAAGACGTCGTCCAAAACGATTCACGGGTGCTCGGCTCGTTCGTTCGCCGCGTTCGCAAGAGAACCGATAATAATTTACCTGGTCGGATAATTCCCCGGCTATCCATTTCCGCGATATCCATTTTGTAACGTTGAATTTTCGTGGAATTTACTCGCGATTACGGGGCAGCCAATTTCGCGATATAATCTGCAAAATCTCATTCGCGCAGGCCGCGCGCGAGAGGAAGGGCGGTAGGGGGGGGGAGAACTTCTCTCCTCCGTAGAACTCGGTGAACTTGATGAACACCTTATTAACTGCAGGCTTAAAGTCGCCGGAGACGCGAGAGAACCCTAAGATATTCCAAACGGCACGAATCGATTGATATTCGCGCGATATTTTTCGCAAAGCTTTCAACTTTGCGCATACACACGCGCTATCGGAAAATCTGTTTGCAGTCACTTGTATATGAAAAGTGTTTGTTCAACAATCCAGAATTTATATCCAACACGTTCATCCCCGTTACGAATATTGAGATTTATTTACTTGAAAACGTGAACTTTTTTGCCGCGACATACGTGACAATTACATTCAACATTCAAATGACACAGTTGATTAAATTATAAGCTTAACATTGGATTTAATTGCGGAATCTTTCGGCAAATTTACGATTGGTCTTTTAATTACGTAATTAATTTTAATTTAGAAAAAAAACAGTTTTTAAGCTATCGATCAAATTAACAATAAAACATTATGCAACGATTAAATCGCAAATAGGATTGAAGAGTACGACAACTTGCACTTTTCTATTCTCAAAATGAGACTGCATGCCAATCCCGTCGGTTGAAAAGGGAGATCGATAAATTCACATATGCCTTCCGATCACTTCCGGGGAACGAGAGACCCAGTTCCACTCTCGCTTGGAACTTTGTCGCGTACGATCTTCCACGGGAAGATCTACGCTCTTTTCACGGAAAACGCGATTCCCGGAACCGATTTATCGGCCTCTCCTCCCGATAGAGAAGGGGGAGAGGGGGGGGGTGGGCGACGGCGCTTTTAGCGAGATAGCGCGGCGGCTGCTCGCGAAATCGGATACAGGAAGGGCTACGTATCCGCCGTGCACTCAAGAAAATGTTTGTCGCAAGAGGCAGATATCGGCAGGTTTTCCGTCACATAAATCCACTTTGGTGTAGTCGCGTGTCGCGTCGGTGGAGTGGAGTACGACGGAAGGCGACAGTGGATGCGGAGGTGGTAGCGGCGGCGGCGGTACGGACGATTGGCACCGACGGGAAAGAGGAAAGACGTCATCCGCTCCCGACTGGATAATGCATAAGTGACGGCGCGTTGTGGGAATCATATCTCGAATTATGAATAAAATAGCGACCGTCCCAGCGTGTGCGTGTGTGTGTGTGTGTGGGTGTATGTGTATATGTATGAGTCGAGTATCGACCGTACCGTTCTCCGCGCCGACCGGGCAGTACGTGAGAATCGCCCGTGTGTATCTGCGCGCGCGCGCGCGCGTCCATGTGCGCGACGTTGATTAATCCCGCAATTGCATCTCGGCTCGGACGATCGAAGTTGCCAAAGTTCCGTGCGGTATGCCGGATTTCGATGAATGTGGAAATGCGCGCGGGATGCTGCAAACGATGCGTTCGGAGCGAATCAAACTTTACCTCCCTCCCTCCCCCTCCCCCTTCTTCTCGCGTTGGTGGAGATACGTAGGTTTGCGCTACGGTTTATAAAGGCCGGAACGAGGGAGGGTATCGCCGATAAAATTTGGATAATTTTTATGCGGCGCGTAAATATTCGGTGTATCGGACGGTTTCTCTTTTTCAATATATTTTGTACAAGAGAGAGAGAGAGAGAGAGAGAGAGAGAGAGAGAGAGAGGGAGAGAGGTAGTAATCAGTTATGAATTATTTATTATCTTGCGTGTAACAATATGTCATCAATTTTTCAATGCCCCGTTTGTAATGTTTGAAATGATAAATGTTTTAATCAGAAAACGATACATTATTTATGAGTCTGATAATAATTTACGTTCCAGGTTTAACGATAACGTGATATTTTTCGCTTGATTCTCTTTGATTCGTTTATCTCTGCGATTTTGCACGCAATGATAGAATATTATAGGACCGCCGATACAGGATTCCGTTTAACTGATTAAACTAGTTCACATAATCCCATCGATTACTCTTTGACAAAGCGATAAACATTAATAAAATAATAATATAGCTTTCTTGTGGTAATTAAAAACCAGGATTCAAGTTTTCAGAATTACTATGTCAACTTAAGTAGAATTAAAATAAAATAAAAAGATACCAATGTTGAGAACTGTAAAGACATTATTGTTGAGAGGTTTATTTTTTAGTATTGGAATTATGAATTTGTAGCCACAAATCTAATGAATTTACGATATTTCCGCTGTAACCAATTGACTTCTGGTTTTTTAATTGTCACTCGAAAAGGATCTAAAATTAAGGTCAAAATGCCATGTGTGTTTTTTTAAGTATGTTAATAAATTTTGCCAATTGTGTCGATTATAAGAGGGCTTTGCTATTATTATTAATTATCATTAGCGACAATAATATTGAATATTTTAAAGAGACATACTGCAGGCACGTAAGGATGATGTATAGTATGTACACTCTCATGGACAGAAGTGTGAGCCGTGTGACGCCGATGCTCGAATTATCCGAGTATCGGATCACCAAGTACTCTCTACAACGTGCCGTGATTTCGAAAGCACGATTTCCGCGGCCGTCCGTCGTGAGATGAGATAATTGCGAGCTGCGCACGAATCGCTCGGACACACGGCCGACATCATGGGACGAATGTAATTTCCCGTTTTAGTATTTTCCTATTAGCATGTTACATCCGCGGCGCAACGCTCACGCGAACCAAATGTTTATTGCTTTCTTGATATCGCTTCGCAATGCGGTTTAATAACACGGGCATCGCGCAGATGATCGGAACGGAAAACGTAGTTGCAAAAGCGCAATGAAGAAATAATCATATAATTATATTTCGTAAATGATAGAACAGTAAGAGCGAAGAAAGGCCGAGTGACTGACTGACTGCCCAACTGTTTTTCGTTTGTAAAGCGAAAAAGAGTAAAGTCAATTGTATAAGAGATCAATCCTACATAAAAAGAATAGTTAATTAAAACCGAACCTTATTCGATCATAGCTGGAGTCAGCTCGTCGTGTTGACTTTAATTAGTTATGTTTCTACACGTCGATCCATATTTTCTTATTATTGAAAAAGTAATATATTGATTGTAACGACTGTTGCGCAATTTGTCATTTCTCCTTCTATTTAACTAAAAAAAAGACAGTCTAAAATTTGTTATCGATATATTTAAATATTAAATTAGTTTTCAAATTTATCAACTATTTATACAAATTGCATTATACGTAAATGCGATTAATCAGTCGATAAATTTAAAAAACCTTGTTTGTATATAAAAAATTCTACGTTCTCGCATTAAAAAAAATTTAAAAAAAAATCAAATTTCCGGCACGGAAGAAAATAATATAACTGAGAGACGGTCTCGCCCTTTTTCCGCCGATAGTTTTCGATCTTTGTGAGCCTGGTACGTCATTGTCACGACGAGATGCCTGTGCAGCCTGCGCCCCATCGGCGGAATGTCAGTGCGAGAGGCACTCTAGCTGGCTTAATTGACACAGACTCGTTGCTAATTAGTTTACATTACACTCTCCGTATCCTCCGGGTCCTGCCAAGTCGCTCTCCAGCCTCCAGCCTGCGCTACGCCCCCGATATTGCGACGAGCTCTTTAATGTCGGGCTTCGTCAAGCCACGGGGCTGAAGGTGTGCCAGTGCGCACACGTGTGTCGACCCGTGTCGCAACGTGGTTCACGCCAACGTGCGATGACGCACTCTCTCTCTCTCTCTCTCTCTCTCTCTCTCTCTCTCTCTCACTCTCGTCGCTCACCCCGCGTGCGTATATCTGTCGCTTCCACGAAACGTCGGCGAACATAACGCGAAATACTCCCGATCGAACGCATTCCATGAAAATCTGTCGGGTATATCACGTAACGTCTCGTCAGAGGTCTGTGGTAACTCATCTACCTGTAATGCACGTGTGACGGTTATTTCGTCTCGAAGAAGGTGTAACAGGGAAGGAATTCAATACTGCAATAAAATATAATAATTATATTTCACGATCATTTAGTTATATATGGGTGTTGTATAAAATTACACAGGCGTCGCGTTTCCGTTTAACAGCCTGTCATCCACGGATTCGACGAAGTGCAGATAAACATAGCGCTCCGCCTTGAACGTCAACAGGCTCGTTTTCCTGGAGCCAATCAACATTTTTCACGAGTCATGAATTTGAATAATCCAATCAAACGCTGAGATTTAATCGGCGGGCAGAGTCTCTTATAAATTATACGCGCGACGACGGGGGTGATCGCGATCGATCTCGCTCGGTGACAAAAGAACAATGCGAAAGACAATTTCAGATATAACGAGGAGATACCGCGACGGAGGAGACACCGACGGAATCCGATTATGAAAAGCGAAAGACGATCCAGCGTAAAGAGTAAATAACGATCGCGCTTTCCTTTGAGAACTTAATTCTCGAATTAATCATTTATTTGCGCTTTACGCGGCGCTCACATTTCAAGGAAAACTCTCAACAATTGCCGCTTTATTTTAATTTACTTCGGAACGGCTTAACGATGAGCGTAGCCTTGAAATAACGCCCCTTACCGGCATTCGCGAGACAGACACTCCAATTTCCATTTCCGTTTAACGTTAAACACTCATCCGACTCTGATTACGGTTCTCTTATTTGTCAGACAGGAGTGTTACGTTTACGGTAAAATTTATGCGCGCGCGTACGCACGCGGCTTGATGGCAAAAGATTATTATTCGCAATCTGACTTGTTTGTAGTGAAAAATGAACGAGGATATCCGGTGCCAGAAACATGCGGCTAGATATCTGAATAAAGATCGAGAAATCAGTACTGTGCAGATAAGTAGTACATATTATAAACATTATATTTATGCGCGCAGTAAAAAATATTTCGCACTTATGTTAAAACTAATCCTTATGAAATTTTTGCGTTTTGTAAATTTTTAACCTAGTGTTAATTTAACATAATGTTACTTGAATATTTTGTGTTAAATTAATACTCAACACATCTTAGTGCTCAAATGACACAGTTATGGATAAATAACCAAATAACATAAAAAATAAGTAGTTTTAAAATATATTCTAAGATTAATGAATAAAATGTATTTTTCAACGTGTTATAAATGTTAATTTTATTGAAGAAATATATTTTCCACACTCTGTTTCCAAACTGTGTCAAAGTGTTACATTGTTTGTTAATTTTTTACATAATATTTATGAACTTTTTAACAAATTTATCTTGTGTTAAATTAACTCAAAAATTTGAATAAACCGTTTGAAACGTGCAATATATATTAAATTCAATACAAATTTTTCTCTATTTAAATAAATATATAAATACAAAATACTGTAGAATACAAAATATCACACGAAGATACTTGCACCCGTCTGAATGCCTTTATTTTTAGCTTTTACAATTTTACAAAATTTTTCTTTTTCTTTAAATTCGTGTCTCTAAGGTTTTGGCTTTGAATCGGAATTCGCGTTAATACAGCGCGACGGAAGAATCCGTATCCGCATGCTTCCCACGAACGCTTTTATTCTCCATGCACATCCCGGCAATCTTCCTCTCGTTTTTTTTTAATAATAGTCAGAAACTTCTCCGTCGTGTCGGAAAACGTGCAGCTCGCGGGTGCATTCGTCGAGACGCATCACTGCGCATATCTACTCTCGGATGCGCGAGGCAGTATCCATTGCTGAACGCTCCCTGTCGCTTCTCCTTATTTTCGCTCCGCCGCCGGCTGCTTTCCAGGCGTTTCCACTTTATCCGCGAATTTTTCCCCTCGCGGGACGTCGAACAGAAACAACATGACCATTGTGACGCGCACACCAACGCCGCCAATCCCCTACTGATGTCGATTTCCGCTACTCTTTCATAAAGCTGTAAAACGTTACCAGCGGAAGACTGGAGCTTAGCTGGAGGGAACTTCGGCAGCACCGCGCGTTTCGCACCGTAATGCGAAAACGAATCCGGCGATGTCCGTTTCTAGGCTAGAATTGCTTAAATTTACAAACTCCGATTCGCCTGTGCTATATGAATCACGAATGCCTCGGTCAAAGTTGAGCGTCATAGGTAACTGACGTTATCCGAACGTTCAACCCTATAAAGAAGGGGAGTCTCGTGTCGAGGGATCATCGCGTATGCGAGACGAACATTCTCACCTGTTGCGAGCTTCCTTGTTGATTCTAATCGAGCGTCCCTGATAGAAGTTTCGCGGACGCGACGCTCTTTTTTTCCACTCCGGCTGACGACCGCTTCCTTCACTGTCAATAAAAAAAAAAAACCAAACTCGGTTGTAGCTCGATATCTACGACGGTTTAGTAAGTGTTCAATAAACAAAAAGAATAATCAGATCTTTCCTTCTATAGCATGTATCGATCAGAAACTGTAGTTGCTTCTAATTTCGTCCGGAAAAAAAGAGCAAAAGCGAAAGTTTGTAAAATTACAATGGGCCTGATTGTTTTCAGCTGAACTTTTCGCACAGTTTATTTCTTTTTCTCCCTTTCTCTTCCTTCGCCGGGGAGAATCAGAGAGAGAGAGAGAGAGAGAGAGAGAGAGAGAGAGAGAGAGAGAGAGAGAGAGAGAGAGGACGAATTGCGCAAGAAGTTTAAAGCAAAAAGGACAAATCTAATATTAATCAAGTTAGAGACGTAGGGAGAGAAAAAACAAACGATCGGGCAACTAGGGGAGATTCGGAACGCCTGGAAAACTGTCTATTGGAAAACTTTCATTCCAGCTGTAACTAGTAATACACCTTTCCGCAGTGAAACTACTGGAGGAGAATTCTCTTTATTGCACGTCGGACGAAACGGATCGTTCGTCAGGGTGCACCGGTTCGGCGTCTCACTTCCGGTGTGTACTTGCGGCATAGGACGAGGCCCCGCGGCTTACGTAGAGTAGACCGGCGACGGCGTGCCGTCGAAAATCGGCATTCGCAAATTCGACGGTCACTCGGGACCTACCCCGTCCTCGAGGGGCGCGCGTCACCCCGTTCCCTTATCCCGCTTCCGGGATTGGCTATATCGGTGCCGGCGCACATGAAACGAGGGCCGGATATGCGCGCCGGCGGATGCGCGCGGCGTGCGCGCGTGTACGCGCCCGCGAGCAGTGTCGCGTCAGCCCCCGGCCCTGCCGCACTACGTACCATCATCCAGATCCAGAACCTACACCTGTTCTCTCTTCTCTATCTCTATTTCTCTTTCTCTCTTTCTCTCCGTTTCGTTTATTCTCTTCTCTTTTACCAACCGACCGACCGACCGACCGACCGACCGACCGACCGACTACCGATCGACCGGCAGACCTAACCTAACCTAACCTAATCCAATCGATCCATCCGTCGACATCGACGTTGCAACCTGTGGCCAGTCGTCCGATCGCCACGTTGTCGGGTCTAAAGTCGATCGAACAGTGCTTCGTCAATCATCGCCGTCGGCGTCGTGATTAACGTCGTGGTTCAGCCGCTCCGAAAGCAGAGCTAATCGTCATCGGCAAGTCCATTTTACATTTTTATTATTCTCAAGTCGGCACGCGCGATAGCGTAATACGTTTGATCAGTCACTTGGTACCGTTCAGATCAGCGTTCTCCAATCTGTCACGATCGTCGAAACTTTGTTCCATTCTCGTTAATTTGTGAGGAAATGCAACATGAATCCCAGTATAGTCGGTAGGAGAAATTAAAGAACTTTTTGAGGAGAGAAAAGCGTTGATCCGAATCACTTGAATCGAGTTAACCGATTCATAGCCAAAAGCTAATAATTATCGGGCGACGGAAAATGCGATGGAAAATCGATTGTTCGCAGTCCTTTCGGAACTACGGAAATGGAGAGAAATATTAGCGGGATGGCATGATCAAAAATCGAGATGGCGTGGCTGCATTTGATAGAATTTAATGAAAAGATATGTACATATTTTCACTATTTAATCAAAATACGTACGTTACATGATGGGTGTCGAGGGTGTATGCGTGCGTTACACATGGGTAGAATTGCGCAGACTCCGTGCGTGTGGAGGAGCGAGATCCGCGCCTCTTGTTTTGATCGTAATAAACGCCGCGCGTTCACCTATGTACATACGCCAACCTGATGACGATCCGGCCGAAATATTAAAAAAGCAGAATTAATAACGGAGAATATCGAAAAAGTATCCCCTCTTTTCGACATTGTTTTCTTCAATATTTATCACACACTCGTTCTTTGTAAATTCTTTTATTAAGCAATATTCCGTCGGCAAAGGCCCCTCCCCCTCCCATTAATTATTCTATTATCTATAACTGATCAAAGTGATTCGCAAATCCAATGCCCAATTAAACTAATCAAAATGGCATTCGATTACTTCGACAGAAGTCACGTTACACAATTAATTGGAAATCTAGTGTGACGGTAAATTTCATTATGCCTGTTCAAAAATGGATGAATCAGAAAACTCGTGAATCAGGAATCACCGAGTTATAATAAAAACGATCATACGTTCTAGTTATAAAATTTAATGTCCTATTATAATAACAATAACCAGAAATTTTATTTCCGTGATTCCGTCAAAACGCACTCAATCGTGCATGTCGATTTGGTCAAAGCACTTTTCTCAGTGGTGAAACTTTTCGCGAAACGATTTGCTTTATTTCTCTCTCTCTATCTAATTTTGCGGAGGTGACACAATGTTGATTTTCTCAGCGGTCTCGCAGGGGCCGCCGGATTACAAATGACGATTTTTTTTCATAGTTGCAGCATCCATGCGGCATCCGAGCGGCGCGCGGCTAAATCCAGATATTTATAAATCGCCTCGCGGGGTTTACGGCGCGATAATTTATGCGTTATAACGGACTAACTAAGTTACAACGTTGGAACTATCTAAGTTATGAATCACGCACCCTGAGACGCGATATTTCGCGAGAACCTCGCAAAGCCGTTAGTCGAAGTTTTGTTTTTGCGTCATTATCAATATAAACTCGATCAAGGCGCGCGCGGAATCCCCCCTCCCCTCCCCTCTGGCTGTCTCTCTCTTTCTTTTTTCAGTCGCCAACTTTCCGACACTGAAGAGTTGTTGTCGCACCCCATACCGAGGCGCGTACTTTTAATCGTTTCCCCCGAGATGATTGTAATCGCGTGTAATTGCGAAAATCTTCCCAATTACAGACGCTTCATTAACACTTTTTCAACGGTGTATTACATAATCAGCCATCGCGCAAGTTGCCGTGATTAATGAGGAGGGAGTCTCGAGACGTAGCTTCTGAACCGATAGATTGGAATGTGTAAAGCTCGGGAAACATTGAAACGTTATTATTGCTATATTTTTTTTTATATAACATAGGTGTCGAGCGGGCGCGTAATATCGCGTCTAATGATTGCGTGCATTTTAAGCCCTGTCCGTTTCGTCGCCGCGCGACACTCCGACATTCAAAGAAAGATGCTCGGTTTGCGCTTTCCTCTTCCTCCCTCCCCCCCCTCCCATGAGTTTGTTACGACAAATAGTATCGTCCGGAGAAACTATTATTACATCTAGACAACAAATGTGCGACGGGATATCGCGGCCCAAGGCGTGGATCCGTTAATAACTCTCAGTTGGCTGAAATAGACGCGTGTGCGTTACAAGAGGGATAAATGTGCACCGGAGTGCGCTGCACTTGGTACACACACGCACACACACGCACACAAAGTTAGAGATCAGGTCACCGACTGCACCCATCGTCTTTTCCCGCGAAATACCTCGGATATCTTGGCGTCTAACGTCCTGGGCGATACCGTTTCGATTTTATCCTAAAGAAAAGATTTTCTGAATCTACTTCTTCCTTCCCAATTCTTTTTTTCGTATTCTTTGAGGAACTTTCTTTCCGTGGCACGAGGAGAATAATAAGTAACTTGTGTAGTGAGCCAAAAAAAAAAGAAGGATAAAACTGAAGGCACAGACAATTATTTCCCGTTTGTTTCTTCCAGAAGGAATGGGAGGTAAGAATTATTCAACATCGATCGGGAAGCAAATCGACAGAAGCGGGGGTGACTTCGTCAAAGATCATCATGCCAGACGTCTCGCATTATCTTATTCTATAGCTGTAGCATTCTCTAGTCAGTCCCAGACTATGCACCTTCCCAATCTCCCTTTCCACGCCTCCTCTCACATCGAGTTGCAATTAAGGTTTCCCCCTCAACAGTATTCAACAGTCCCCGACGAGGCCACCCCCTCGTCTCCCATGCTCTTGCTTTGTCCTTAAAGGAAGATTCGAACCGGTGAGCTGTGCAAAGAGGCTTTCACATTATCTTTGCCACGGCGGCAGTTGACAGTGTGCGTCGAAACTTTTGTTCTAGTTACGTTAGTTCGGGAGAAAGAGAGGCCTGTAGAATAGATAGTGGGACGGGAAGGGGAGGGGGGGAGGGTGCGCGAAGAGATAGAAGATGTTTGCATATGCGCGCGCGCGCGCGCGCGCGAAAGAGGGGAAGTATTTCCGCCGTCTTCGTCCGTTTGTCCGCTGGCGCGTGCGAGAAAGAGGAAGATAAATGGTATATAGACGGAGAGATCGGGAAGATGGAAATGGAGAGAAAGAGTATGTGTGGGTGCGTATACATTCAGCAGGGCGCAGAATAACTTGCGTATCTCGGCGCGCCCGGAATTTCCACCGCTGTCCACCAGATGCGCTGATAAATATCTTATCAAATGCTGCGTTTCGCGCGCGGACGTTGAGGATGAAAGACGAAAAAACGCAGACGCTCTCGTCTTTCTTTTTTTCTTTTTTTTTTTGCGAGCGAGAGATATAAACGCGGCGAGATTACTATTTCGCGTTGATGAAAATAATTTTGATTAAAAAAAAAAACAGAGAAAGATTCCGATGTGCAAGCATCGACAGATAATTTATTGTGGCTTTATTCGCGAGACGTTTCACGATTGTCACACGCACGGCGCGAGTCAGAAGTTTTGTAAACGAGTGCACCATGCTATTCCGCGTTGTAGTCCGACGACATTCGACCGATCTGAAACGGACACAATGGCCCCGAGATTCCGTTCACGGCACAACAATCGCGCACCGCTTTTGTCTACGGCGTTTAAAATTTCATCCCGCGAACTTGGTCTGAAATAAAGTAGGTGTACGGACGATACGGAGCGCGCGAACGGATCAGACGTGAGGAGGGACGAGGGCTCTCGGCGAGAGTGATCCACGTCGGCCTCAAAGAGGCACAATGCCAATCAAATTGGAAGCGGATTACCGCACTCGCGCATCTCATTCTCTCGTGTCAAACGTTTCTACGGGCGGGGCAGGTATAAATATTCGCGGATTTTTCATTTCTATCTCCGGGGGCGCTTCCACATTCATCTTCGAAAGCAACATTCGGGACGAGAGCGAGGCATCATGCAGAGAGGCTTTTGCATTATGAACGTCTGCTCGGCATTGCTCTTTCTCTTGTGCGACGACAGTCGATGATATTTTAATCAAACGGCCTTTCACCGATTTTCCATTCTCCCGGAAAAGGAAAGATTTTAAGGGTCCCGGGGATCAAAACCGCGATACGCCGGCGAGAGAAGCGAATTGGCGAGGAAACGCGAAATTTACGCTCCACTTTGTCGGATCGGCCTGGTACGGGGCTGGTAGAAAAATCGAATTCCGGCGTGTTAGAGATCAAAGGGGCGCGACGAAGGGAGACGCGTAACTTAATTTCTTTATTTTTAGCCGCTTCAGCTCGCAAGTGCGCCCGCTCTAACGATCCGTGCTTTGAATTTCAAACCTCCGCCCGAAATGTCTTCTAAGCTCCTTTTCCATTCTTTCCAATTGCAGTACAGTAAAAAAAATGTGTGTTTTTTTTTAAATAAAATACAAAAATAATAGAAATTATGTCGCGCGCGTATGCAATATTGATATGCGGATCTAAAAAGAGCGTCATTTCAAAATAAAGTTTTGGATAAAGTTAAGGTAATACAGAAAAATTGAGGTTTCTTTTACTAAAGATGAAATAAATGAAAAACATGTTTATATATTCATATATGTCAACGACAAAAACAAGTAAATTTTGCAAAATCTATTAGATATAGGGCCCTCGTACAGACTTCTGCATAACACGAAATGTCTAATGCATAAGAGAATTAACCAATCAGAGGTCTTTATTTCTATCCTGGGAAGGGAAATAGATGACTCTGATTGATTAATTCTTTTATACGTCATGCACTATGCGTTATGCAAAAGTCTGTGCTGGGGACCCTTAGCTAATAAATGTAGTTATTTCTACAATGCCTCTTAATTACTAAGATATTTTTATACTTTAGGTTAAATTGAAACACATCGTGTTTTATTTACAGATTGTCTAATTTCATTTAGTATTTAATTATTTTAATTAAAAACGTAAAAGAATCGTAGATTTTTTAGAATTGTACCGCCTACAACTGTTTATTACGTTCCGAGTAACTTTTACTTTCCAATAAATTACCGCAAAAGTTTATATATACATATATATACAAACGCTACAATTTTTGCTAAACAAACATGTAGATTTATTTTGCGAGCGACCTGCTTTCGGCTTTAGCTCGTAATGAAATATTTAACAATCATCCATCATTCGAGGCTACAGTTCAAATAATATTTTAGTTGTTTGTGCCTCAAACAAAGTGAATAAATTAGTACATAAATTAGTTTTTTTTTTTTTTTAAAGAACGCAAGCAAGAATGCGTCCCCTTCTGCCGTGTCGGAGAAATAACGCGCGAAAAGGGCAATTAAAATAAAATCGTATAAAATTATCACAAGCATTGACCCATGAAACAAACATTCGCTTATATTTATTACAACGCGTTATCTATTGCATTATTTAATCTGATTTAAATTTCATCTAATTCATTCCGGCGGTTAAACGGTTAATTGCGCCTCGGATTGGTTTATTTCATAAAATTATGGAATTTGTAATTTGGTCGAATTTGAATTCGTTGATTGCGGTGGAAGGTGCATTAAAGGAGTTAGTTTTTTTTAATGTGTATCGATAAACTATGCGATCCAATTAAACTAATTACGGAAAACGCTGTTTAACTTTGAAAGAGTATAATATAACTCTTTCGAATTTGATACACGCAATGCTGTGCGTGAAATGATTTTCAAGGATTTTATAAACGCGAATCGCTGTGTCCTGGAAAACCTGTTAATAATTTCAAATCCTGACCTGTTTGAGCTTATTAATAAACCGAAGTACAGAGATTGCCGTGTGACTTTTCGGTTAGAGAGCATTAATCTACGTTATCGAATTTCCTAAGATAGTCTTTCGAGCATGACCGAGTTCGCCGTGATCTCCTCGAGGACGGTGACCCCCACGGGAGGGGGAAGATGTATCCTGCCGATAGAGAGTTAAAAACGGTGCTTGATCGCAGAAACGGGTGGACTATTCCGGGGATTGTCCTCGGTTACACGAGCACGACGAGTGCTCGACGACAAGAAAGGGGATCGTCGCTTCGATCGAGAATCCCCCGCCGGTTTCGGCCGGTCGCTTGGTCTATAATTATACGCGTTGCAAAAACGCTACCTCTTACTTCGCGACACATCGGGACGATGCGTGTTTTGCGGTTCGACGAGGTAATTAGGCTCCCAGCCAAGACCACTTCGCGATTGCCGCGCCAAATGCGAACAATACCAGTTACTTGATTATCTTTAATCGTCCTCCCCTTCTCCCCCTTTCATTATACAATGTGGCATTCTAATCCTTAACTTTTTATCGACTTGATCGAATTTTTTGACGCTCCAGTTGGAAATTATAGTGTTTAATTATTCTCAATTTTATTTTGTTTTTCTCTTATAGAGCGGGAAACCTTCTTCGCTTGTTAAAAAAAAAATTTTTGGTTAGTTTTATTGTACGTATGGCGCGTACCGTATTTTAATACAATAAACTGTACAGCGAATTATATATTAAATAATATAAATTCATGGTTGCGTGTATATTACCTTGAATTACGGAAAATTAAATGGAAAAATGTGATTCGCTTGCTGCATCGTTTCAAAGCAGCAAAGTGAAAGGCTATATAGGATTTATTAGCCTTAGGAAACAATGAGGGAAGGGAGGAAACAAGGTGCGAGGAAAATAGAATTTTCCACCACATAATTTATAAGTGCATGTGAAATACATCGGCGAGGAAATGTCGCGGGGATAACCTACTTCCACGTCCGTATGTGCGTTTTTCACGTACGTGTGAGTAATATAGGAAATAGGTCGAGGGTAGTTTCCGCCCTGTAGGTGGTTTCGTTAAATGAATATTAATGCGCGTCTAGTGAGAGACCGACCCAGCCTTCATTTCAGATTCGAGTTTACGGATATGAAAATATGCTTCTTGCATTTAGGAAATAATACTTTCCCCGGTCACAGTGCTCGCTGCGGAATTATATATTCTTCCCTCTCGAGAACGGAGAGACTTTCCGTCCACGGCCCCGTGTAACGAGATAAAGATAACCGATGAGGAGTAATGAGATAACTGAGAACCTATTGATTAAAAAAAAAAAAGAAAGAAAAAAGAAATTATAGAATACCGCGCGGATGTATAAGAAAGATAACTAAAAATCCGCTTCCTTTTTATAGAATCTTCCCTCATTTGCCGGCACTTATTTCCCAACGGGGAATGAGATTTCGAATCGAATTTCAAGCCCTTCCCTACGGGCAAGTACTTTTAATCGGTTACGCGGTGAAAAAAAATATTATCTGAGTAAACCGAGAAAATGTATCCGGATCCCCGGGTACAGCCATTGTGGAAAAAAATTTTTTTCCACAATGGCTTTCCTGCATACGTACGAATGTAAATATTAAACATGAAGGATAGAAAAAAATATCAAATAGACGATCGCAATTACGATAAGTATGTTATGTAAGGGATAGGATAGTCGGATGGCTGGCACAAATAAAATACGCACTTGGTTATGAATGTTTAATAAAAAAATGATATCGCTGCGTCAGGACAAGTTTCCTGGCCGCAGGATCGTGGTAGACTGCGTGCACGGACGCGCTCGTTCGGCACCGAAAACAAACGAAAATCTATCGCCTCTCAGGGACGACTAACAATGGTAGCTTTACCACGTTCTTAAACCTATCTTACATACTACATTCGGCCTTTCCTGACCCTACTTCGCCCTCGAAGTTAACTCCTTTAATCCAAGGCCTCATATTTACTGCCTCCCACGTACCTTCGTAAGGTTTCTGTGACATCTGATGACCACTTATGTCCTTTATAACGTATCGATTGTTTTTAAGAACTCGCGCTACCTCATACGGGCCCTTAAATTTAGGAATAATTTTATGGGAAGCCCCCTTGGCCGTTTCTATATTCTTAATCATGACATAATCGCCAATGTTATAATTATGTGCAGGTTTACGCTTTTTATCGAAGTACTCCTTATTATACTTTTGACTTTGTTTTATTCTGTCTGCCGCTCTCGCTCGCAATTGCCTTAAATCTCTGTTATTTTCGGTAGCATTAACGGTAACATCTAAATATTCACGAATAGCGTCTACAACTTTTCCTCGCTGTTCAACGCCAAACATGAGTTTACTTGGAGTCTCGTTGGTAGCCTTATGCACAGTATTATTAATCGCAAATTCGATATCGGATATTATCTTGTACCAATAAACTTTTTCGTCGTTATTTATGAGCTTACTTATCATAGGTCCTAATACTCTATTAACACGTTCTACTTGGCCATTCGCCTTGGGTGAATGAGTCGCAATTCTAACATGCTGTATATTACTATCATTACAAAACGATTCGAATTCACTCGATGAAAATGCCGTACCCCTATCAGATATGATAACACGTGGTCTACTAAAGTTACTAAAATGAACTAACAAATGACTGATAACTTCTTGCGTTGCTGTAGTCTTAGTCGGGTATAATTTCACAAATTTCGTGAAGGCGTCAATGACAACTAAAAGGTATCGTTTCGCTAACCGATCCTTGTCTATAGGACCATAATGGTCTATGTGATAAATTTCAAACGGCATCTCCCCCTTAGGAATACAATGCAAATATCCTTCTTTTTTCCCTTCGAACGGTGAAAAAGCGATACATTTCAAACAGTTCGCGATGTGGTCCTTAATTTTTTGCCTCATTTTCGGAAACCAGTAACTTTTTCTTACATTATCGAATGTTTTTTCTACTGCCAAATGGCCCATCTGGTCGTGATACCTGTGCAAAACATGCGCTTCCATAACGCTCGGTACGTAAAATAGTAACTCACCATTGTCCTTTCTAAATACAATTCCGTTTCTTAATTCAAAATAAGGATCTTCGGATTTTTGTAATATTTCCTTTAATTCTCGCGTTTTGTTATCGCGGTTTTGACTAAGTGCAAGATTTAACTCAAACGAATTGTCCTCGATGACTAATATTTCGCTCGGTAATCTACTTAATGCGTCTACGTGACCCATCTTCGTTCCCGGTCTATGCTCGGTAACATAATCGTAATTAAGTAGTTCCAATATCCACCTACTTATTCGCGGTGATATATCCTTTTTCTTAATGGCTAAAGTCAGAGCATTACAGTCCGTGACTATTTTAAACTTAATTCCGCTTAAATAAACCTTAAAACGCCGTAACGCATATATAATTGCCAACATTTCTAGCTCAAAGCTATGATAACGGCTTTCTACTTCTGTCGTTCGTCTCGAAAAGAAAAATATCGGGTGGAATTGTTTGTCACTACCACGTTGCGCCAATACTGCTCCAAAACCAGCAATACTTGCGTCACAACGTAATTCTGTTTCGCTATTTGGGTTATATATAGCTAGAACAGGGGCCTGTGTCAACTTATTTTTTAATTCTTCAAAGGCTTGCAATTCGCGTACTTCAAAAGCAAAAGATGCGTTCTTACGCAACAAGTCATATAACGGTTTTGCAATTACTGAAAAAGCCGGTATAAATTTACGAAAATACGAACACAATGCTACGAAGCTATGCACTTCTTTAATGTTACGTGGTACCGGTATCCTTTGTACAGATCTTACACCTTCCTTCGTCGGACTGATGCCCGCTTCGGTAACCAAATAACCCACGAATTCTACTTTCGTTTGCAGAAAAGCGCACTTATCAATCCTAAGCTCAAGCCTGTTTGCTATAAATAATCCAAACACTCGTCGCAATATTTCGATATGTTGTTCTATTGTCTCTGATATCACTAAAATGTCGTCCATATAGACAACTACTTTTAACTCTCGTATGAGTTCCGATAATACCTGATTGATGTACCTCTGAAATCGAGACGGAGCTACTTTTAGCCCGAAAGGCATACACATGAACTCAAATTGGCCAAAAGGCGTCGAAAATGCGGTATACTTAATGGATTCTTCCGACATTCGTATGTGGTAAAATCCGTTTCTTAAATCTAGCTTCGTGAAGTATTTTTTGCCACACAATGAATCAATAAGATCTTCTATATTCGGTAACGGGTAATTATCCTTTATTAACGCTTTATTTAATTCACGATAATCGATACACAATCGCAAATCTCCCGTTTTCTTACGTACTAACACGATAGGTGAAGCGTACTCCGATTCGCTCGGCCGTATAATTCCTTTCGCGAGCAAAGAATCTAGTAGAACGCGAAGTTCTTTTCGTTCCGCATATGACGGTCTATTAAGAGAAAAGTGAAACGGTTTGTCATCTTTTAGTCTCAACTTAATTTCCGCATCGACAACAGGTTGTTCTGGCCTTTTCGGTTTAACATACTCTTCGATAAATAATTTCTTTATCGCTTTTTGTGCCTCTATGCTTACGTCTTGATTTATATTTAATGCTTCACACGAATCTTTACGTGGTTCATTTACGCGAATACTTAATATTTCTTTAATCACTTGATCTTCCAATGCTTTATCAGACGAATCCCCCTTCTCAAAGAATAATTTCAAAACATCTCGACCGATTACTACAGACGCTTTCATTGATCGCGCTGGTACTATTAACAACGATACGTTTTTCTGTACTCTATCGTCAAGCGTGATTTGAGCGGTAACACGTCCCTTTACTTCTAGCGCACTATCGTTTATTCCGCGGTATCTATTATCTTCCGGCACTACCGGTATAACTAAACTCGGCGGTATGAAATCATCTTTCGCGAAACTGACGGGACTACCCGTATCTAACAAAGTGTCAAGCTTTAAATTAACTACACAATTATTGGCTTCGTCACTTATCTGATAGTCTACTTTCCTATGGAAATCTCCAACTTCTCCACTGGACACGCTGTTGACATCCGTCTTCTCCTCGGCCTCGTCCTTGTTCTTTCCGCTTTTCGCCTGCTCCTTCGAGGGACACTCCTTTGCCTTGTGTCCCGTTTGAAAGCACTTGAAACACGCTCCCTTCTCTCGTTTCGGCATCGGGCACTTGACTGCTATGTGTCCTGCTTGATTACAATTGTAGCACTTCGGATCTGCTTTTCCTTCTGCGTCACCGTCGTTCTTCTTGCTCGAACTCGCCGCCTTGACCGTATGTTTATTAGTGGACGTCTTCTCCATTTTATGCGGAGTCTTGTGATCGGAGCTCAATGAAATATTTTCCATTGCTCGCAGTAAAGATTCTTTGTTAAGAAACCGTTGCATCATTGCATGATACTTGATTGATTTGACTGGGATACCTTCTATCAAGTAGTCCACTATCTCGTCTTCACTTATCGGTACCTTATTTGCCAAAATAATCTTCTTATGGAAATAATCAGCGAACGTCTCGCTTGACTGCCACGTCCGCGCCTCGAATTCCTTCCTCAATGTCAACTTCTTTTCTCGTTGATCATACATGGCTTCCATGCGCACCAGTAATTCGTCGACTGACATGGAAAGATGTGCAGGCATTGAGTGAAACCATTCGGCTGCATCACCTGTTAATTTTGCTCCTAATAGCAATTTGGTCATGTTATCGTCTAGCTGATACATTTGCTTCACTAACATCAGCTGTTCCTTCCAACACTGAAAAAGGCCTTTTTTTCCATCAAATGGCGGTAACATTTCTTTCAAATTTGACAAGCTAACCTTAGATGTCATCAAATTTATACCGTTACCTGGCGTCGTTTGCAACGTAGCACGCAAATGCTCATTTTCTCGTCGCATAAATTCTAATTCACGTAACATCAAATCTCGTTCTCTTCTCGCCAACTCAGCTTCTCGTGCTTCTCGGTTTCTATTTCTCGGTATCTCAGATTGAGGCTCAAACATCTGCTCATCCGGTTCGGTATCTCGGCCTGTCGTTACGTGCGCCGCCTCTCCGGAATCTGTTGCCGTCGTCCTCACATCGGTATCAATGTCGTCCATCCATTGACCGGAAGGATCTGCTTGATTCAGTCTCGAAATTAACTCAGCTTTGTTGCCGGCAGTGCTCAAATTCATTTGCTGCAGCTTATTCTTCAACGCCGCTACCGTGAACACATTCGGGTCCTTCATCTCGGTATCGTCGATCACACATCTGTTCCTTCTTATCCTGCGTAGCTGCTGCCCCAGCGGAACTCAAATTATCGACCTGGTTATTGACCGCGTTCAAAATCGAAATCAAATTATCGACCGCGTTATTGACCGTATTCTTATCAGCGCCACTCACTCGCTGAAACCTGCGTTGTTACCGACCGTCGCGCCGTTTCTTGTCGCTAACCTTCTACGACGCACACACTTGCAGCCTTGCCGCCAAATTTCTTCGATGCTTCTCGAACTTTTGTACTGCCGAACTTATTCGCACAGCCTTCTAATTCACACTTATGCGTATCTCTTCCTTCGAGTCTCGAGCCACTCGAATTCACACGCAGCAGAATCGTACGCGACGAATACGTCTCACTTATATCCTTCGCTTCGCTCGTCTTCCTCGTAACCGATGTCCTTGACCCTCAATTACGATTTTTTCTTCGCCGTTCCTCAGACTTGTCCTCTTGCGGTTCCTGCTCTCGACCTTTCCCGAACTCCTCTCGGTTTTGTCGTTACTTAGCACGGTTGTCCGCGTCTCGGTATCTTCGGTATTCGGCACGCTTCTTCCTCGTTAATATCACACGGATATAAATCGCTACTGAGCCACCAAGCCACTCGAGTCAATTAATTAATGGATCTAACGAACTTAATCCCACTTCTGAAAGTTGTAAGGGATAGGATAGTCGGATGGCTGGCACAAATAAAATACGCACTTGGTTATGAATGTTTAATAAAAAAATGATATCGCTGCGTCAGGACAAGTTTCCTGGCCGCAGGATCGTGGTAGACTGCGTGCACGGACGCGCTCGTTCGGCACCGAAAACAAACGAAAATCTATCGCCTCTCAGGGACGACTAACAATGGTAGCTTTACCACGTTCTTAAACCTATCTTACATACTACAGTTACGGGAAATAAATGTCGCGTGTTACATGATGATGGATTTCTTGCATGTGTGCGTCTAGCGATCTAGCTATCACACAATTATTATATTTTCTCGTTTCACTCCGGCTATGCGAATCCAGGAAACGGAGTGAGGATACTGTCAGACATCACCGAGATTAAATAAATACTAGTAGCCTTTTTTTATAATATCCTTCTTCTCCTAGAAATTTCACCGGAAAAATATACGGGCTGCCAAGCACTCGGACGATATTCAATTTTCCCTCGTAAATCTCCCCAGGCAGGATACCACATTTATCCTCGTCGTTGCGTGGCCATCTTCGGTGAATCTTCGGATGTATTCGTCCAAGAACGATGGGCGGCTCACCTTCGGCGAGCTCGTTTTGTTCCCGGATGCGTTAATCTTACCGCCTTTCGTCCACGTCTGCCACGCAGCCGTTCGGTAACCGCGGAAGTAGGATATTTCGTGCACGTAGTCAATTTACCCGACGGAATGAGCGGCTTACAGAGCAGAGTGATGGATTCCGCGACAGGACAGCATCTGTTGGCCACAAGGGAACGGGCGCAAGTCCGCGCATTAATTAACAAATGGGGAAAAAAAAAAAAACAGTTATCCATATAAATACAATGCGATATTTCAGACATCTCGAATCGTTGACTTACGATTTGATTGGACCTTACTCCGTCTACAATTCTGAAGAACATCGCGCCGATTGGACAATTACGTACAAGCGAAAAATTATATTTTTCAAGAACAGAGATATATGTAGTCAGGCGGCCAGTCGAGTAAATAAACAAAACTTAAACGCGATTTAAAAAGAAGAAAGATAAATTTGGACGAAAAATTAATAACGGTGTATTTATCCCGGATAAATAACATTGCTACTGTAATAAATTATATAGAAACATGAAGTGTACTGTGTGGACTGTGTCGGCGAGCGCAGAAATTGTCATCAGCCTATCCGTGTCTCTGGGGACACCGGACGGTTATACATCCCCGATAAACTCCCGACAGACAAGTTCTGCAAAAGTTAAAATTAAACATAGAACTTTGTATGTCCACCTGGACGCTGCAGTCTCTTTAAACACGACGGGATTACCATATTATTCTCCTGTAATTAAGCGCCTAAAACTTGATTCCTCAAATTGCCCCAGGTGAGAGGTGTAATATTTGTTTTCTGGAAAAAGAAAAATTGCATGTCAAAGAGGATTCAAGTATCAGAATCTCCCCTCCCCCCCCCCAAAAAAAACGCCCAAGTCGCATTCGCAATGTAGGTGCTGGGATGGTAGCGGCTTCGGGAAAATTAGTGAGGTGACGACGTCAGACGGAACGTCAGCCTCTGGTTGCCGCGTCTTCAAACTCAATTATTGTCTCGCAATTAACGGCCGGTCGAACTCGGGAGTTAGGCAGGTTATGAACCAGTGGAAAGTTCGACCAGTGACGCGCCATAATGCAATTGGTTCGCCGTATATGCACGTCGCTGATTGCGCGGCCTACCAGTAAATGATCGGCCTTTTCGAAATGGACGCTATCCTGACCCGAGGGAAATTGTCATTGCTGCGTGCATATGTGTATAAAGTGCGCTAAATATAATAAATATTTATAGATAGCGTTATCCCGCAGATAGCTAGTGTATTTTTAAGCGATTTGTTTTTTAATTTGGGCAAATTATCACGTGTAAAATATTTTCCTAAACTTTTTATTAATCCTGTTGACAACGTATTAGATTTCAAGCTTTTTATCGGTTTAAAGAAGAGAGAGAGAGAGAGGAAGAGAGGGACCAAGAGAAAAAGAGAGAGAAGGAAGAGAGAGCACCGCTCCTTTCTCTCTGCTTTTAACAAACTTTGAATATGTTGTAATATTGTACACTGAAGCTTAATATAATAGAAGGCACGTATTTTTATACCGCACCTTTCTTGCGCCTGCAGCATTTTTGTTGTATTAAAGTTCTGTAATGCCTATATTTAGCGTTTCATCTTCTTTTGTCTCTTTCCGCTAATTGGATTTGCGAATCGAGTGGTTTTTATAAAACAAAAGATAATTGGCTCCGCGTTGAATCCTTTCTCTTTAGGTGGGTCAGCTGGTGCACGCGGATGATCCGGAATCGAAAAGTGTCGGAATTTAATTTAATTATTAACAAGTGTCGCGTTGGTTGAAGCCATTCCCATCTCGCCGGATAACGTTGATTTAATAAATACCCCATTTTCATCCGGTAAGACCGAAATCAGAGACCCGTAATCTCTCGGACAGCCCGGGGTGGGGGAGAGAGAGGAGGGAAAGAAACGAGAAAGTAGAGGGGAGAAATAATATTAATATAAGGAAACCGATCGCGTTGAATCGCGATGTTGAGATTGAATCAATATAATCAAAATTGGATATCGAATATTGAATCAGGTGCTACAACCGTCGGTACATAAACGGTGAAAGATTTCGCGCGCTTCTCCACCGCACGATATATAATTCCTCGACATTTTTGTCAGCGGTGAACGGGGAGATCGTGGTAATTATATTCTTTGGAAAATCTCGCGGACTTTCTGCACAATAACGCGATTTAACTTAATATGAGATTTACGAAGATTATTCTGTTTCAATGTTATTTATAACTGTCGAATTGAATTTGATTTTAAAAAATTACACCGATCAATTCAGATACATTATGAAATTGCACGAAACTCTGTAAAACGTTGGCTATACGAACGTAAGGGGAGGTTTCGTGTTTTCGCGGCAATGATTCGATTGGTCCGACCATATTCCTTTGTTTCTGTAAGTGGGAAAATCGTCTTCAGGACCGTTTTACCACGATATTGCGAAAGAAAGTCCGCCGTTTAGTTCCACTTTGGGTCAGAATGCGCGGCCTTACGGCGTATTGCAAAATGACCGAATGCGTTGTACCGGCGCGAGGGATTCGAAAAAAAGATGGCAGAGGGAGGAGGGAAATAAATGGGGTGAGTCACTTAAGGCCTTTGTGCTCGATAAAACGAAGTGTTTCACGTTAGAGGTTACTTTTTGCGCTTGGCCGTGTGAGAAAAGCTATCCACGAGGGCAGGCTTCTATCTTCGACGGCACGCCATGTTTATAGGTCGTACCGTAGGAGGTTTCGCTCTTATTGGATGAAGCCGTAGCACCGTTATACTTATATGTAATTGCCAAATCCCTTTAATGCCCGGCAGTCGAGAACGCGTGTATATTGATTTAATGGTGTGACGCCACAATAACCACTATCTGCCGCAATTATATCGTATTTAATTTATTAAATGTAAGGTGCGCTACTTTTTTCCTGGAAGTTCTGCCTCAAGCAAGGTTCTATAATTCAAAATTTTTTTTTTTTAAGAAGGCGATTAAAAATCTTTCGAAGAGACTGAAGTAGCTCGCCTCTGACCTCTTCATCTTTTTACAGTTATATCGTAATCACGATTACTCGTAGACGTGGGTAGGTCTAGCTTTCCATCCCGGTTCACTTTTTTTTCTTCTTTTGCTGCAACGAAGATGAACGAGGGGCTCGAGAGCAAAGGTAATTCTCGTGCGGCGGCGAAACTTGAAGGGCCCTCAAGACAAAGTTGATCGTGGAGAAGGCCGTGGAAGATGAGACAGAAAACTTTTCTCCCCCGACGACGATGTGGCGCGGGAGGAACGTTGGATCGATTTTGCCGCACTACGTTAAGTTCGATCTGGATTTCGACGTGGCGTGTTCTCCCGGAAATTCTGAAAGTTTCTCGCGGCGAAGTCTCTCCGGTGACGAAAGGGAGGAAGGGACGAAAGGGAGGACGGGGCGATCGGGGGGGTAAGCGCAATCACAGATGTGACAAAGTCGACTCCCGCACGCCCCCGCACTTCCACGTTTAATCTTGTCAGTTTAATACCGTTAGCTATATATATAAACATATGTACCGCGTTCGTTGCCGAGAATTAGTTGCCTTACATTTATAAATTACTTGACAGATTTCGAAATCGATTTCATGGAAATATTAATGGACATCGTCATTTGACGGACTCTTCCCAGGCAACGTAAAGCCCAAAATCGGATTACAAGACGTTTCTCTAAGAGAAATTGCTTTTGGAAATGCGCCTCTAGCGGAAAGACGTCTTACAACCCGATTTTAAATCTCGTGTTTGGGTCCTTTCGCCCAACGAATAAAAAAATTTAACGACGCTAATTTTTCTTTCAACACTTGAACGATGAGCCCTTGAATTTTTTTTCTTATTACTCGAATTTAACGCTCCGGTTTGTTGTTAGGAGACTTGACATAACGACACGATGTTCGTCGTGTCAAAGGTTCCAGCGCATTATTTTATATTCGCTCTATACAATCGACTTCAGAGGGTACGCTGTAGCAACATCGCAATCAATATTCTTTCCATTGTCGCAAACTCTATTTTCTTGTCTTCGAGGTACGCTGGCATTAATTTAATAAGGCGGGATCAAAAAGAGTCCACCTTGATGCTTGCAGCCGGTAATTAACAAGGCGCCAAGTACCGTAGATTGTGTACATGAGTATGACGCGCGAGCTTACGTGATTGCATTTTTCCATATTCCCCTTAATGACATCCCGCGTAATTATATCATAAATTTTAATCTGCCGCACGGTGGATTGCGCCAGTAATTCCGAATATTACGTCAAGATTCTCTAATATTACGTGGCTTAGTTGCGAGAAGACTTACGTTTCGTGAGAGTTTCAATTAAAGCAATTTTAATTGCCTTACACGTAACGTGCATGTAATTACGAGGTTTACGGCTAAAGTATAAATTATATTTATACTGATAATCTTTAAGCTGATATGCTAATTTGTACATTAACATTTTAACCGACAACAACGAATAATTTATCTTTTGCGATTTAATCATTTTATTGAAATAACTTGGATGTCACGAAGTGTAATTGATAGAAAGTCACGAACCTTTATCCATGTCTTTCTACTCGCGGGTGTAGAAACAAATTTAAAAAGCTTTATTTACAATGGCGTAAAGCGCGATATTATATGCGAGCGAGTGTGTAAATTAATCCCGCATAACGGTAATATAATTTCATATAATACGACTTGGTTGAACCTTCTATAATCCGATACTGCCTGGTACGAGGATTCAATGAGAATTCTTCGTCACGATTTAACCGGAAATACTCAGATATTATTACGCGGATATTAATGTGAAAAATAATTCTTTTCCTTTTTCTCTCTCTTTCCTTCTCTCTCTCTCTCTCTCTCTCTTTCCCCTCTGTCTCGGAAACAAGATTTTAATCTCGGTTTTCAAAGCGATACAAATTAGTATGAAACATGAGAGACTTTTGTGGTTTTTTTTTTTTTTTTTACCGATTTGCGTCGAGATGAGACGGTACGTGAGATTATTTATTTTCAGCTACTTCGCATTTCAAATTTTTCTTCAAATTTTTGCCGTGCAATAGTATTTTTTTAAAATTCCATTTTTCAAGAGTCGTCTCTCTCTTTCTATATCTCTTTTTCTCACATTAACATGATTTATCATGTGTTAAGTCTCACGTGTTTATTGACACGAACCGAGTGCTCGACTGACCTTCCGCAGCGGAATAATAAACGGGCAATGCATTATAATGATGGCGTGATGAAAGCATCTCGGTTCTGCGATAAATCGAGTAATAATTTCGCGCGAGTCGCTTATGAAATTTAATGCCGCTATTGCCGGCCGATATGCGTAGCGTTAAAATTCCCTTCATTTAACGAACTCGCACATATCCACAACGCTGTACGGATAATGGTTTTTGCACGTCGCGGGCAGGACACGAGTCTACCATATATATATACAGCTGAGCGGGATTTCGCTAATTACTAATTGCCAATGAATTCACGCTGCCGGGTTATATAGCCGATCTTTAATTAAAATTTTCAATCTCCGAATTCAAATATTTACCAGGACAGTTAGCTTCTCCGTGCACTCGCGGCACAGGTTGTGCATTTTCCTGTCTTCGGAGCACGCGATCAAATACGATCTACCACGGCCTACTGTGAGCGACTCGCGAAACGAATTAAATGTTTCAAAAATTCCGATAGAAATAAAGGTTTTTTTTTTTATACATCAAGAGAAACGAGGAGAGAAGAGAATACGCAGATTCTTAAAATACAAGTATAATATGTTTAAAAAATCCAAATAACATTTCTAAAAAGTCTGTTGTCCTTCTTGAAAACGGTTTTATTTGCTTTTGTAAAATTTCTATTTAAATCTTAAAATTTGTAATTTTTTTACATTTTAGAGACATGCCTCTGCCAATATAATATTTCGGCCTATTTAATGTCCACAACCCGGACACTGATACTACTGTACTTGGATGATTGGCCATTTTATTGATGGGATCTCGATAAAAGCTTTTCGTCCTGATAAACGTAACGAGCTTTGAGCATAAAGGGATAGACGAGCGTTATTGAAATCGTTTTTGATTTACGCATATTTCACAGAACGAACTTGACATGTGAACAGTTATTGTCGAGATATTTCTTCGAGTCTAGAAAGATCGCGATTTTAATGTGATTTCCATTAGGAATACGACAGAAATGAGAAATTATGAACACGCTATTAATGGATGCACATCGGTGTAACTGATTTTTTTTAAATGTCTCTCAGTTTAAATTTTACAGGATATGTGATGGATTTTCAGTGGGTTTTTGGTCAAATTTTAAATAAGCTAAACTAACAAGCGTGTACGCGAATGCATCGTTGCGCTCGCGATGTATTGTTGCGTTTGTAACAATTCCCGGTTGTCGTACGATACTGAAACGAGCAACCTCGACATAACCGGTAGAGTTTGCTAATGACTCATTCGATAACGAGATTTACTAAGCGTTTTAATTAATATTGTATATAGCACGTTGTGAACGGTACAAAAAAAGTCTGGGATCGGTCGGATAAATCAATCATTGAAACAAGAGGGACTAATCCAATCTCTGACCTATATGTACAATTTGTAATAGCGTTAATGGTCATCAAAACATTTTACAAACGTATGATTATATTAATGTCGTAACATCCTGAAGAATCGCTCGGATTTAATCTAAATAAAATAGCTTGATTTTTTTTCAGCGATAAACGATTTTAATAAAAAAATCTGTACAAGAAAATTTACATAACTTTTAACTTATAAAAACAAATTAACACTGCTTGATACATCTTAATTTTTAACGTACCATTTTAGAGATTATTTAACCGCGTATGCCACGCTTCGTGTAAACAGCACGGAGTACTTAAAATACTTTATATCGTTTTAAATAAGATAATATATATATTCAAAGAATTAATTAAAAATTTACTTTTAAATGGCTGCTGGACAAGAACGAAGCATGGAGAGCTGCGATCAATAGGTCGAATGTACTTCCTAGATTTATCTCGCATCTCGATACATACGTGTATGTATATATATGTTATGTGTAATACATGTATGTACATATACATACATATATACAGTCCAACGGGTTCTGTTGGCCAATAAAACGCATTTTTCTTTACAGCCGAATGGATTACAGGGTCGATTTCAATTCGCATGTCGTAGTTAACAGCGAGAATTCGCCAAAGTTCGAGAGCAGTTTTGCTGGCATGGCGAAACTTGTCGGGAGAAGATGGATTCGAAATCGAAGCAGATATCAAACATGAAACTAAATTTACGAATGATAATTCGATTCCAGTCAGTTATCCAAACGTCTCCTCTCCATTCTCCCCTTTTTTCTCTTACATATACATACAGCAGTATTTCGATCTATCGGGATTACTCGAGCATGCCAAAATTGGTTTTTGTTCTGATAATTTGAATGAGGAACGCACCCCGATCGCAAAACACATGTTTTAACTGAAGAAAACTGAGTGTTTAAAATTTTTGATAAATTGTTCCAAATTGGCCGGCAATGCCGGTGTCACCTTGTTTGGCGTACAAATCGATTTAAACTCCCGTTAATTTCAACGAAAGCGTCGCGCTCGTCCGCGAATGAAAATAAATTAGTCGCTGAAAGTTGACGCGCGTGCAATTAGAGTTTCTAATCAACGTATCAATTAATAATATTGCTGATTCGTCTCGCCTATTATTGTACGGCTTTCTAACCCGGGTGGATGGCGTCATTACTGCACGCCGCTGTCGATAATTAACAAATCGCGTTGGAAATTGCGTTAATATTTCAACGCCTGCGGATGAGCAACTTGTGGCTCGTTCCTTCACGGGGTGCTCAAAATTACTATCAGCTGCGTCAAATCCATCGATTTGACAAAGTGCCAAGGCAATTAGGAACGTAAGTTTTAGTTAAACAGCCGGCAACCACGATAGAGTTTGCAATCGCGAATAAATATTAACAGATTTCTTCCATCACATTTTTCAGCGGATTAATCACACGAAGACCAATCTAATAATGAATATCAATGAAATGTACGGAGAATAACGAATAAAATAATAAAGCATTGAGAATTTCATTGGAAAGTGATCTTAAATCTCTCGCAAGCAGCTCGAATAATCGCACTTGATCCGATGAGACTTGCGTCGAGGCTTGACGCTCATAAAAAAAACGTCGCGCGTGCAGTCGACAGGAAAATACTTTCGGATCGATATTATGCATGCAGACGCGAGTCAGTCCGCCCTCAAGTCGTACAGCAATTTTGAGGACTCACGAATTCCAGGCCAAGATTATCCGGTGAGGCGACACACTCGAGGAGGCCCTTCTCGATGAGGGATGAATACGCCCCCCTACCTCCCTTCGACGGCTAAGCTGAGAGGGCGGTTAGCAGCTGGATTTATATGGCGGCATTAATATGCAGCGTCGGGAATTTCAATGGGGCAATCGCGCACGAGCGAGCGAGAGAGAGAGAGAGAGAGAGAGAAAGAGAGAGAAACGGAGACTCGGAAGAGAGGAGTAAAAGGGAACGGTGGAAAGGGATAGGAGAAAGCGGGGGGGGGAAGCATCTCGAGGGCCCGTCGAACTCGTCGATGATCAATACTTTTGTCTACGTCCACGTGACTTGCTAATAGGATTGAATCGCGCCTCTATGCGCGGGCAATTGCGTGCGTTTCATATGTCAAATCAGACGGCGATTCAGAACGGAAAAAGCGTTTACGCGGATTACGCCTCCCATAATTACAAGCCGATAAATCACTTATCGGCCCGCGCGCGCAACCCGCTCTGTATTCTAGAGGTAAGAAGCGAGAGCGAGGCGCAGCACGCGAAACATTAATGAATAACATTACAGGGATGAGCTTTCACTTTACAGGTTTTTTTTCCCTCGCGCTCTCTTCCGCGCGTGTTAATTGTTTTCGCACGGACGTGCGCAAAGTTTTATTACTCGATTAATTTGACACACGGGCTGGCTGGAACGCGCGAGATATTTATAGGCGCACATAATTATTTATAACGTTACCCGAATCCGAAAGGGGCTTGTCACGAATTATCGAGCGAGCCGAAGGCTCGTGAAACATGGCGGCTGCATACGCGATGGGCGGCTATCCGACGAGAATCGAAGATAGCGGTTTCGAGTATAGGTATCGAGGTAGATGAGGAGGGAAACATGACGTAACAGCTTGCTCCGAAGCAGTTTGTGGTTAGTAACCGGATCTCACGGAAACAGACGTCGCGCGCGGCGCGAGATATATACGGGGGATATCCCCGAGGACTCCCACATTGTCCTCCCCGGTGGGAGGAAATCCCCGAAACCCAATTTCTATTCTCGCCGTTTTTCCCCGAATAGAAAGCGGAATATTAGATGAAGCAGAGGGACAGGGGTGGAGAGTCATCGCAATTTTTTTTGTTCGCGCGACGAGACTCGGAATGACCGATAATTCCGCGAGAATCGATATACGCGTTCTTTCTTGATGAGTTTTGCAGCATCCGGCGGCCGACCGATAAATTTCCGCGCACGTTAATCGGCTTTATTTGCTCGGTGCGTCGCCTGCGGGCTGACAGATAGCCACCAGCGTCCGCCGCTTTCGCACATAGATCCCGGCTAATTGTTTATTAATATTGCGACGTCGGTACCGACGTTCGATGTTTCCCACTAACAGCGCGAATATGCGCGTGCGCTTGTTCTCGATGACGAGATCGAGATCGTTATATCCAGCACTTCCGCTGTCCCGCTGCAATCTTTTCAATTTCACTCATATCGACCGTCGTAAAAAATAACCGAGCGTTTCCCGCAGACGATGCAGATCCTCGAGGTATGCCGATAACTTGTACCGCGCGCCATCTTGGCAATTTAATTTATCTGAATTGACCCCGGTGCAACGCTTGATGGCGGCGGTAATTAAAGTTTCGATTAAAAAACGTCCATATTGTTGCGCGTCGCGTTCCCCGGACGTTCGCCATGATTACGGACTACCTACCTATCTACGCGGTGGGCTTTTTATCGGATTTCAATTTTCGCATACAGTCGTCGGCGGAGCGAGTCGGTACATCTACTACCGCGGATTAGCTGGAGCGAATCGAGGCCGGAATGGGACGGGCTGAAAGGGAGACGACCGGGGCCGCCATTATTGGCACATCGAAAATCGAAAACTGAAATGTACCAAGCGGTTGAACCGCGCGTCGAGACCGTCGCGTCGCTCGCCATTAAATCTTCATCCGCCCGAGCGCAAACTCTTAATATTGAACGAGGAAGCGAGGTTTTGCCTCATATCTGTCACTGCTTCCTCTCCCCCCCCCTCCCCTCCTCCAGTCTCTTCTTTGAGACCCCGTTTTTTAATCGAGAGGGCAAACTTCGCCGATAATTAAACACGCTCAATTATTCATGTCGCCGGAAAGTATCTGGGCTGTTTCGGATGATGTTAATTTAGTGGGCTCCCGAGAACTTCATTATTAGTTCCCGGGGTCGGCGCCGTGCGCGCGGTTCTCCGATTTTAATTCTGGAAGCGCGGACTAATTAATTAATCTACGCGGAACGCCGCCGCTCATACACTGACCACCACGCGAATGGCGGCCATGCTGACATATAATAGACGGAGTGGAGAAATGGAAATCTCGATCCTCCAATTTTCCTTCACCGGATTCCATTGAAAGCTAAGACTCACGTGGGTTCTCGTGTATACAAGGTCGGGATGTGAAACCGTATAACCGCGCACGGGCAGAGCGGCGGTCTCTTTTGAGAATGCGTTCGCGTGTAAAAAAAATTATAGAAAGACCCTCTGTGTAAAAAGTTATAGAAAAGCCCCTTGAACGAGGACAAGTAGAGCCGCGGTGCAAAAGCAACGGTGCTCCCGCGCAACGATTGATAAGCGAGCGAATTTAGCCAGCAGCCAGGTAATTCCGCCTGCCGAAGTGGAGGCTCGAAGGAACGTGGATGTGGGAGGGAGGAATAAGGAAGGGGGTGGGCGGGGGAGGGCGAGGAGCGAACCGCAAAATAAATTACCGTGTAAGACCATGCGAAAGGTAAAACACCCTGGCAGTCAACGCCCACCCCGCGCGTCGATCTCACCCTCAGCTATACATGTTCCTCGCTTCTCACCCCCCCCCCCTCCCCCATCCTCGTCTCTATATGTCGTTCTTAACCCGGAGCTAAGCAGCCTCGAGATGTAAGGGGCGTGTTTGCGTAAGGTACACATGTGCATGCACACACAAACGCGCATGCATCGTAGCCCCCGGCATCGTCGTAACGTACGTAACCGTACGTAACGGGGGTGAGAGCCGCTAGGGGTGTGAGGGAGGCGGGTGAGCGAGGAGGCGGAGCGAGTCGATACTGCCGTCCGAGATTTTCATTTCCGCCGGGCCGTAAACTTTTCTCGCCATTAGAGGATTTCGAGGAATGGCCCTCTTTATCGCTGTTCTCCCTCTCGATCTCCGCGCCGGTTGACGGCCGTAATAGGGTTTATCGGAATCCGGAGGCCGTGAGGTAGAGACGATCGCTTACGCTGGCCCCGCGACTCGCGACCATCCCCGGGTTGAGGAAAGAGAGAGAGAGAGAGAGAGAGAGACATTACTCTTTCTCCTTCGAAATTCCGCGATACAAAGGGCGGCGATTTAGGACGCGTTTCGTGGCGATTCAGGTCGAAGTTCAGGTCAACACGTACGCCGTACACCGTAACCGTTCGATTGTGCTCGAGGCGCCTTACGCGAATGGAAGTCTAAACATCCCCTGGAACACGTACATTTCCATAAATATTTCCCCCCCCCTTTTTCTCAATTTTCTCTTATTTCCAGAGCGTCTCTTAAGTTTGCTTTCACAAACATACGTCACAAAGTCACATTTGTATAAATACAGAGACTATGCGAAATCGTAAACGGTATTACAGTAGAACGTGCGTTTTATATATTTTTTTTTAACACCTAAACAATTTACGTGAAAGGATCTTTTTCATCGCTAAACTTTTTAATCGCGCGAACGATTTACGGGTTTTTTCCCACCTTTTTTCGTCTGTTTTAGCGCGAATGAAAGATATTTCGCGCGTCGCGCACGTTCGAAATTGAGTGGCGGTTGACACCGATTTCGCGGAAAATCGTTGGATTTCCAGGATTTTCAGGATTCATCGCGATTAGTTCGGCTCGCGTTTCGTGGCCGCACGCGCGTCGCTCGAATCTGATTGCCGGGGCTTTAATGCGATTCGTGATACGGGGGGGAGGGGAGGGGGATATGACTATAACGTGGCGTGTGCAATCCGTCGGGTATTGGCCGCGAGGCAATGGTGCATGCGGCAGGCTTGACACATATCAATCAGGCAATGGAATTCTCGGGTGCTCGGATGCTGCGGCATCCGATCTCCCCCACCGATGATCCTCCACCTGACATTGCAATACGCAATCCACGTGAAACCACTTTATCGTATCTTGAAATTAAATTGCAATCACGGCCGGTTAAAGCCGTCCGATTTCTGAAGCTCCTCAATCCATCGTCGCTACATTTTCTTTAAAGCGTGAAACACTGTCTATTAAAAATTGTTTTTTTATTTTTGTATATTAATTTGGAAGAGCGTGCAAGTCCTTTATTCATAACTTTGAAGAAAATCAATACAAAGGCTGTACTTGTGAACAAAAACGCGACGTATTACGCGCAACTCGCGGAGCTCGTCTGTGTTAATTAAGCGATGAAATTCTCGAAAGTTCGGAATATTCAGTGTTACTGTCACTACAGCCTCCGCGTGTTCTCGCGTGTACATATACATAGCTCTTCGCATGTGTATATTATCCTATACCTTTTACACATGTGTCCATGATACCCTGATTATATTGCTTCCGCGGGCTACGCGTATCAAGATACAATTAACGTCAAACGTTATCAGTTTCCCGCTACCAATCATAAATGTCATCAATTTAATATAATATCTATTTCTAATGAAAATAGTCAGCAAAGCTTATTCGCTATTATATCGGATAATGTATAGTCATCATTGTCAGAGACATTACTTGTTTTAACAAAACTAGAGAAACGATATCGTTATTTAGAAAAAAATCAACGCAGCGATTACGCTCGTCACCATAATTATTACTATTGGTGGATTCGCGAATTCTCTCTGATGCCAATTTCACGTGCTACCCAATGCTCCCCTCGCGCGGCGTTTAAGTTTATCTAAAAAATTCGCTGCGACGTAAGCGAAGCAGGAAAAACCCCGTCGCGTCGCCGTATCCCCCGCGCGCCCGAACGTAATTCTGTTTACACGGTAAATCTTTCTTGTACAAATTCGAATACGCCTCGCGTAGGAGAAGGTCGAACGACCGAGGGAAAAGGAGGCATACCTCCTTCCGGAGGTAAATTGCAAATTCAAAGTTTCACGGCGACTTTCACACCGTCGCGACAAGAGGCATCCCATTTCCGGATCCGGGGAGGGTTCTTAGCGCCGAATAAGAAAAGAAAGAGGAAAACTGCGATCCATTCTACATACACTGAGAAAGCTTTGCCGGCCGGCATCTATTTGAGAAGAAGTTAGTATACGGGAAGAACTCTCTCTCTCTCTCTCTCTTTCTCTTTCTTCTTCTTTTTCTCTTTTCCTGTCTCTAAACTTTATAACATAACGGCGTGTATAGTATACACAACGAACTTTGTTGGTCTACTCATCTCGTTCGTTTTCTAGTAGTAACAAATTTTCAATCTCGAAATTTCCACTATAGTCTGTACTTTCAATATAAGAGCGCACACAACATATTGCGAAGCAATAAGCAAGTCCAATGACCCCAAGAGGGAGGGAAGTGCTTTCTATTTAAATGACTTTTAATAATCTCGTCGACTTGAATCGACAGCTCTAATAAATGAAGAGTGTTCTGTTAACTTTTATATATAAAGGAATTTATGAATTAATGTAGTTAAATAAACGTTTGCGCTATCGACTACGTGCAATGAATAATGTTACATTCACTACGCATTCCTCAGCAAGTATTGATATGCGTATTGAAAAGAGGCCGAATGCGAGGATATGCAGAAGAGTGATCCCTACGCGCGATATCGCTACAAGAATAGGACATAATCTCGTAAAGAGAGAGAGAGAGGGGGGGGGGAGGGAGAGTGACGCTTTTTGACAAAAGCGCGTTCACGTAAACATCCTCGGACATCCTCTCCGCGTTTCACGGAGACACCGGCTGCCAGATAAAAACGTCAGGCAGACTCGAGCAGACAGTCGGTTATCTCGCGTACATTTTACGTACGCTTCGCGAGACTTGAAGGGCGTCGCGCGTGATTTGTCGCCGGGATCCCGGACCCCTTCCCGGCACCGGCGAGACGCCCCTGTGCGAGGGGAAGAATGGGGAGAATCGACGGATTCGACAACGACTGGCTGCGGAATTGAATGTGCACCGGCTTCGAGGGGAGCACGTAACGTTTGATGATTTGTAACCGGTTTCATTTCCCCGGGAAATGTTCCGGCACCGCTCGGAGCCAACTACACGGGAGTCTCTTCGTAGAGTCCCTTTCAAAAGTAAAAAAAAAAAGAGAAAAAAAAGAAAAGCTGTTTACAAAAATATGCACGAACGTCGGGGCGCTGATAAATTTGACTGAGACTCTCAAACCCGTGGGATGAGAAGCCCTTGGTTGAGGAAGTTAGCCGAGGTGATTTACCTTTGTGACCAAGGAAACGGTTACCAGAGTTAAAATTACCTTTCGAACTTCAGAAATTCGAACGGCGGAATGTATCATCCCTTTCTTATTTCATGGAAATAACCCATTGTTATTTGTTTTCTCCTACCGCCTCTCGGAAATCGGCTAAGAGTCGGAGTCGATTTCGAGATTCCATTATTGCGCCTTCCGCGATCCTCCTCTGGACGTAGACTTTTGCTCCTACGAATGAAAGAAGCGTGCGAGAGACAGGAGTCGAAGGAATGTATGGTGCGCCGAAATCGAATCTCTTTGAGCAACGTTATCGCGGGGAAACCAGGCTGCTGCAAGACCCGATTACGAAACCATATCGTTGAAAGAACGAGAGGGCATGTTTGATCACAAGTATCTTAAATTTTTACATAGATATAGGAGAGTGGTTTAAAAACTCAAAGATCACGACGAGAGAAATGAAACCGAAATTCAACCGCTCACCCGGAAATCTCTCTCTCCGTTCGTCCATAAGATGTTCTAATAATGATCCGCATCGTCGTTGCTGTAGCGAAGATTTGATATTCGTTACGAGGAAAAAGAACAGCGATTTTTTTGCAGTAGCGTAACACTTAGCCGCGTAATAGCTAATTGCGGGTGCTCACGGCTGGAGTTACCCAGTTAAGGATTAAATTGATTAATTTACATGCGCAAGGAATGTCATGGCTGGTAGGAGAGCATAATTCGCGTGACACGGTTGGCAATGCCCGGCCTTCCACATTCCCTGCTCACCTGTAACGAGCATGTGCCTGGAACTTTGCAGACGATATAGTCAAGAGGTGTTGTGTGCGAAGTACCCACGCTAAACTGAATCGTGCTAACAAGCGTTGAGAGCTGAAGCCCCGGTGCGCGTAAATTGCGCCGATAATATTTTACATAATTACTGGTATTTCCGCGATAACATCAAAAACAGTAGCCGGCGCGCCTACTAATTGCAATTAAAACAATCGTGCTACCCTTGTAATAGCATTGTGTCGGCAGTCAAAAAAATTCACGCTTTAATATTAAAAAGAAGAAAAATTCGACATTGTAAAATAAAGATTCTTTGAGAAGTATTTGAAACTTATTGTTTTTGATTTTTAGCATGTTGAGAATAGAAGCAGGTAAAGCAGACACGCAACTTTTTTAAACCTTTTGTTGCTTTCTAAAGAATTTATATTTGTAGAATATTATATCTAACCTTGTGCAAACGTCTCCTTGAACTTCATATTTTTACAGAGAAAGAATGGTAATTTGGACTTCCACTTCGCGAAGATAAATTTTAATATAATTGACACTCTACAATTAAATATATTTTGCCTTTTCAATTGGGGTTTTTGCAGCGGACGCCTCGCTCTCATATTTTACATTTAGCCTCCTCGCTTGATTAATTGATTGAATTTCGCTTGATTTTGTTGAATTGCCGTTTCATACAAAGTTACGCGTGTGAAAATTGGACATGGGCGTTCCCGGGAATTTTTTTTTCCGCGCAACTCGTAAATAATAACGTGGGGGATGCAGCGCGTTTCCTCTTCACGAATCAATACGTGGTCGTTCGCACCTTCCTCCTCGACTTTTCGATTTCCGAAACCTCCACTTTGTCGTCTCGGCCGAAGCATTATAGACAGCTAGAGGCATCTTCATTTCCCACCGCCAAATTTTCCGCTTTCAGCCGTTACTCACACCCCCCGCCCCCTCTTCCATCCATTCCTCCACCAAGGGAGATAAGCCCAAGTCCTCGGCCCCGATATCCAAGTCAAAACCGAGGTCGGAAAGCACCGAGATCTTTTTTTTCCAACTTTCCAGTCTTCTCTCTACGTCTTCCGTCGCTTTTCGCCTCTTCCTCTCATCTTATTCGTACAGCTCCGCCACGGCAGGATGGACGTAGCTTCGCGAAGCTGTTCCAGAATCGCACCGTGGATATTTTCCTGGGATTATCACCAGCTGCAAACTCGAAGGGCAAAGTCTTATGGCAGATGCTCGAAGAGATGATGCTCAGAAAAGCGGGTCCGTTTATCCGACGCGAAATGCTCGAAACAATTTCAATATTGTCGATGGGAGGGAGAGAGGGAGGTATATGTGCATGTGTGTATAAAATAAATCCTCTCATCGATGCTTTGATCGACACTTACAGTCTAGGGTCTTAGCTTCCTGTTTAAACTTGTCGACTCTTTGACCGGCGATTTGGAGCTGATGCTTTCTCAAATGAAGTGTCATCAACGAAACATTGCGTATACGCGCGCGTGCGTGTGTGCGTCCCCTTTTTTATTTTACCGCGAAACTATGAGAGAATATAATAACCTGATCATCGGATTCTCCTCGAGAGAAAGAGAGTCGATGTCGGGATATAATTAAACGGTTCCGCGTGGGTACAGCCGGGAAACGTATGTATAGAGATGCTTGTGCGAGAGCGAGCATTCTGCAGCGTGTCGCGTCGGTGTATTGGATTGGAATTTATCGGAATGTGCCGCTTCGCGGTGGCTTTCCGCCCGGCGAAATGAAATATGATCCCGCGTAGCATTTCCCGAGATGGCATTCGCGGGCGAAGAGCACGGGAAAGACAGAGAAAGAGAGAGAGAGAGAGAGAGAGAGAGAGAGGAGCGAAACAACAAGCCGGCCGTTGTCGCCGCGAAGACGAGCGGATTCGTCGCGCGGGTAATATCGTCAGTTTGTACGTACCAACTGGCCGTCAATTCCTCGAGCTCCCGATACAATGCGCGCGCCGTGGAAATCGATGCTCTTCGAGAGTCGAATTTCATTGCGTCTTAACTCCCCGCAAACGCGAGGCGATTGTGCCCGTCGAAGGTGTCTCAATGCCCGGCTCGACAATGAACTCGGCGACACGGACCGCTCCCTTATCACTTATTAATCTTATTACATTGTCACAATTTCCCAGGCGACGTTGTGACAGACGCGATTGTCGCCTGGCTATTCAATCGCGCCCTGCGTTCAGCTCTCTCTCTCTCTCTCTCTCTATTTCTCTTTCATCCTCCCTCCGCTCCCGCTTACGAGATTCCCGTGGCGGTAATGACGAGACGTAAGTACCGCTGAGCCTGAATAACGACGTATCCGCTAATGCCATTCCGGCTGTCAGTTTAATCCGCCATCGAATGCCACTGGCGTCTGGATTCAACGCGCGCGCGGAATCTCCTCTTCATTTCCCCCCCCGAAACATCCGCTGCCGTTATATTATATGATATCTGCAGTATAATTCCACGGAATGCCCACGTTAAATAGCATACTTTCGAGCTCTTCCGCGTTTCCCAGCATATCCCGTCGATCTGACATCGGATATCGATCGGAAGTGTCTTAGCGGAGGATCCGGAATCTTGTTTACCGAACGCTCCGATAATCCCCGGGAGCAAAAATTATACCTTATTTTAGTAAAAAAGAAAAGAATTTCCTCTCTCTCTCTCTTTATTACATCTGTGCAGTTAGCGAGTTATGCTGTTGATCGAATCTCGCAGGATTGCGCGTCGAGAGGTATAAGACAACGCGCGCGCGTCTTGGCGCTAACTAGGAAAATTTGCAATTAAATGCGGCACGCCGCGGCGACGGGGGCCGAGTTATCTCGCAAACTTTCATCTCCAAGGTGAACTTCCGACGGCGTTAACGCGGCGATAACAGTCAATGTCAATTACCATCCAGAATGCAGGGGCAGCACAATGGGAATAAATGCCGCTTTAATTATTTCAGCGAGAAACCGCAGGGACGGGAGACTTGCGGGAAGGAAGAGCGAAGAGGTCGTTTATATCGAAAGTGGCGCTAACGTAAATGCTCCATAAGATAAAAGACTTATGCCTCGTGCACCTTTACATCTCGTTTAAATTTGCAATCTTTTTTTTTTTTTTTTTAATGCGATACCACCCCGATGAAAACATAAGAAGTCGAGAATGTAAGGGAAGAGCGAACGTAAGGTAGAAGCGTAAACGAAACTTCGGCGAAGCGTAAATTGAAACAGCGAAATGTAAAAGAAGATAAGAGGTAAATGCTTCTTTTACATTTCGCTATTTCAATTTACGCTTCCGTCGCTCTTCCCTTACGTTCGACTTACGTTCGGATTTTTATTTTCACCGGGGCAAGTTTCAACGGGGAGGGGTTATCTTCGCCCTCCCCAGTTTCCCCACATCTGTATACGCGTGCGAGCGGCTTGCATACGATTCGTTATGCATATATGCACGGGAGCGACACTTAATGGGACGGATTAAATTTCCGCAATTATCAAATATCGTTGACAAACGGTTTTTGATTCTGTTGTTGCGGTTTCCCGAGGAACGACTTGTTCTTGAAAATTGATTAATCCGAACGACGAATATTAAAACGTAATGCGGATCATTAATTTAGCTTTGACGATTTTAATACTGCACATCGACTGTTCGTCTTGGAATCGGGATTACGTCATATTCTTCGAAGAGGTTCGAATTAGCTCTACCTCCGGACTCGATTTGTAATGATTGTACGAGCGAAAGAAATCGCTCGACAATTTAGCAGGACGAGCACAGAAAGGTAGATGTGGGTTGTTTTGTATGACGACGTCATTGGCTCCCGGTAACGAATCAATTTCGGTGACCGCGATATTAATAATCGCCGGACCAGAACCCGCAGGATCCATCATATCCAGGCAATGGGTTTCGTCCAATTACGGATCTGCTCGCTCATGCGAGAGAACGCGGTGGGCCTCTAAAAGCGAGATGTTAGATTACCTATTCCGAATAATCCAGAAGGATTCGACGATAACCAGCGTGAAATTATAGCACTGTCTGTTTTGCAAAACCGAAAACTATCGAGGTCTTCCCCCCCGCGACCGTTACGCATCAGTAAACAATATGCCAGTTACAGTTCCTCCGGGAATTAAACTATGTTGCACGACGGCGACAAGTTGCGATTATTAACTCGGTTACTGGACAATTTAAAATTCATCAAGAGCACTCGCGACGAGGCTCGATCGAGGTGACATCGCAAGGTTTGTTCGCTTCCCCCCTACCCAACTTGGCTCGGTTAAACTAACTGACTCTGTTTGGTCAAGGTAGCAGAAGGTAGAACAAGACTGACGAGCGTACACCGAAACAAGGGCGGAAGGGTGCAGGCGGGAACGAAACAAAACAGAATGAGAGGAGAATGGCGACAAGGAGGACGAAAGAGCGGAGACCAAAGAACAATAGGTCCGAAATGAAAGAGACCTCGTAGCTGTCTTCTCTTTCCTCTGTGCGTGTCCCGGCGATATCACCGCACCGCTGCGATTAATCGCACGAATGGAAACAAAACAATGACTGTCGTTTTCGCTACGTCTCTTTGAGTCATCTCATGCGTATCGAAAGGTATCTCTCGAAGAGACTCTCCTCCTCCCGTTTCTAATTAGTTTCTGAATTAATAGATATTCTCTCTCTCTCTCTCTCTCTCTCTCTCTCTGGGAATTTTACGACCATTTAATCTTTTAATTTATCATTGCGCCAGTCAATTAAAAACAAAATTTAATTTTTTTGACGCCATTAGTGATTAGTGATTCAAGTCGCTTGCATTTGCATCGAATTTCAGTAACAAGAAACGCCAGGAATTGGCTCTCAATTCTACCTTTTCTCGTTCTCCGCAAGAAAATACGGAATGCATGCGTATATTTACAGGCAAGGGAGGAGATTAAAGGAAAAAGGAACAACCGAAAATTTGTTTGCTGCTAAGGTACAATCTAGTCGTACCTAGAATTGCAACAGCCAGCCGCGCATAAAGAACTTCAATAACCGCGCGCGGCTTATCCCTACACCGCGTATCTCCATTTTTACGGAAGGGGAATTACCCTCGAACGACGTTCACGTCGAGATCTTATCGGGGCGACACCGAGCGGTGCCTCATTTCCGTCAACCCTAAAGTCTCTTTCAGCCTCGTCTGAGGCCGTAGGCGTCGTCGTCTGCGACCCTCTAACGTCGCGCGTCGTGATCTCGCTCATAACTCTTGCAACGCTTGTCGCTGACACCTAATCCTCAGTATAAATATTTTGCAAGGCAAATTGCAGGAGATATTTTGCGAGAGACGTTACAAGCATCGACGATCGCCTTCTTCTAACGGCGAGGTACCGTTAAAAAATTCTAAAGTCTGTAAGCGACGTAGATTAGCGACGGGGAAAACGGGAGGGCGGACAAAGCTTGAGAGAAAACGCGCGAAACTCGAACCGAGTTTAAACCGAGATGGGATTAATTTTCTTGCGGCGCGGTTTTCGCGAGTCCCGCGATTTGAACTTGGTTTACATTTTAAGTGAATTCCCTGGGAGAGAGAGGGAGATACGCCGGAGTTAGAAGGCGCTTGAAGCATCTAACGGCGGAATCTCTTCGAGTGAAACGCGAAACCCAATAACATCGTCCGCGCGATACTTTCACCCCCGATCGATCGTAGAAAACTTCATTAGGTGCATTTGATTTGATCCACGATGACCTTTCCCAACTACGGAAATACGAGGTTCGCCGTAACGTTGGCGAGTCTTTCTTCGAGTTCACCTATCCTGTAATTCTCTAAGAAGCTTAATTGCGTAATGGATGAAGCAGTGACTGCGAGAACACGGATGAATGTGAGAGAGAAAGAGGAGGAATATATATATATATAGAAAGGGGAAATAATAAATAAATCGTTGCACCGAAGCATTTATTTTCATGAGAAACTTATAACTACTTTTATTAAATTATATGTTCGCAGAATAAGTTTAAATTGTGAAGCACGGAATCAAGGAAACAATCTAATCTCGTGATCGATGATTTGACTTCAGAGGCTTATTAATAGACGACTCGAAATAAGTTGGCTATAACGACAGCTGTCCAAGTATGCGATTAATATTCAGCTTGAGAAAAGTTCCTTCAATAAAATAAAAATCATTTTTATAACTGCCTTCCTTCCTTCAACGTTTGATTCGGTCCGCTCTTTCGAATCGATGTGAAACGAAGGCCGGCTTGGGATGGCACAATCCAATACAAAATAAATCTAACGACTCGATTTTTATGAGTGATCTCGTCTGCATCGGCCTTACTTGCTTCGCTTTTACGAAGCACCTACATTTTACGAGCATTACTTTGAATCGTCTATTGGCAATAAAATAAATTATTCATGCCGGCGTTTACGTGGCCCTATTCCGTCGATTATGTAAACATTTGCGAGAGGAGCTTTATCGATGCAAACGATGTTCTTATGGGGGGGGGGAGAGGGGGGGTGGTCTTCATTAGTGCGTCACCATGGCCTTAGCTTTGGCCAATTAACAAAACGAAATCGCGCACTCTAGTCAATCTTTTATCTCGGTAATTATTTCTTTTCTGTTTCGCTGAAGTATAGGCAGACGGTTGCTTGCTTCGATTGCCTATCAGGTCTTCTTATTTGTGCGAATCAGTGCACTCAAAGAACTCGAGTTTACGCCATAATTGGCCCAGATTGTTAACAATAGCAACTCGTTCTACCTTGCCGAATACTATTTCATTCGACATTCGCGTACATCTGCGCGCGCGCCTGCATTGATTTATGTCCATATTAATATTTGCACATGGGATGTTCTCGATTAAGCGTGCAATATTGATCGTTCGTATCAAGTAAAAACAGATTGCTACTTTTTTTATGATGTATATTTCTGAGCGGAATTTGAACGGAATATAGAAACGCGCGTATTTATTCAAAATTTGTCAATAAAATAAACGTTTCACGTAATGCCTCTTAATGTACGCCCCTTCTCCCTTGTCAATGGCGTCGAATAAAAAATTTTTAATATTAAAAGCATATTTCTTTAAAAAAAATACAGCTATTCGTATCTATTAAAAAATAATCCATCAACATTCGTTATACAATTTGTTATCAAATTTAATAATTAAAAGAATTTAAAATATAATTTGGAAGCCAAGCAATAACAAGTCTATTTATATTTTCCATCCCGTATGCCATTTGGCATATTAATTAAAACGCGAGAATACGCGCGCGCCCACAACGTGATGTTTACATTTTATTTAATTTGAAATAGATCCTTTTATCAGACTTTTTAATCGCATCGCTCGGTTATTGAATGCAAATATTAAATACTTAATTACCAATATTAATTACGAGCTCTCGACTTAATGTTGAGGATTGTTACAATAAATAACGATTATTTTCTCAACAGTGTTCCTTTTTGAATTCACGCGAAACATTATAAAATTGCCTGGCGCGTTTGCTCTTTACACATTCACGTGAATTTTATTGGATTCGCTGGAGAGAAACAGAAGGAGTGCATGCGCTCACCGAGGTTAATCGTGAAAAAAGGGATTCTAATGAGCTCGCTTTTTCATAGCGACGTGAAAGTAATGGTGGTTGAAGTAATACTGCCGTGCTTCTCTAGCAGAACTCCACTCGCGATCGCAAACTAAATTTCCGATAATTGCTTCCCGCGCAGTCTAAAATGATAATTAAATTTCTGGTTGCATCAGTACCCGTGGCATACCATTGTGATCACAATGGCCGTACGGGTGCTTCGGAAGAGAACCCATGCGCTGTATCTAGTTTTCTACGAAAAGAAAAAAAAAATTTTTTTTCTTAGATAAACGATGCAAATTTCAGTCATCAAAACCAGATTAGTAAACGCGTACTCCATCTTCTCTGATCCTTTGGCCTCGCATATTTATGCATGAAACGTGCCGAGAGAAAAAGCACGCTTGCTTTTTTAAGCGTGATAAATTTTAAGCGCGAAAAGAATAAATCGGGAAAATCAAGATTTGGTTTCAAGCAAAATCGTTTCGCGTGGCGTACGGGGCAAAAAGGGGCTATCTCGCTTGCGCAACAAAAACATTTTACTTGTAATATGGGTGCGAGCGATTCGCCCGAAATGAAAATAAAAAGCGTTTTTTACCTGAAATGAAATCTTTTTGTTTTTCATCGTTATTGTCCGCAGTTCAAATAGAACAATTAATTTAAAATAAAATTGATGTTTTTTGTGCTTTGGACAGATTTACCTTTAACATTCGTAACCAATATAATAAGGAAGAGTATTGGTTTTTGTATTTTTAAATATTCTTGCGTTTTTTTTCCCCCCTCGTAGACGCGTCAAAAACGATGTTCCACACGCGGTCTGTCGGCAAAAGAAAGGAATCCGTTCACGCGGTTATTTCGGTTGATGTGTCGTTCTTTATTCTCCCTTTCATTATTAAGTTCGATTCGATAACATTCACTTTTACGCCTTCGGCGAACGACCTATTTAACCGACCGTCCTTCAAGTCCGGAGAAAAGTTGAATTACCAGAGAGAGAGAGAACAAGTTGGAAAACGTGGTAATCGAGTTTTCGTTGGACGTCAGTTAGATTCATTCGCGGGCAACGTGGCGTGGGCATACGAAACAATTAGCGGCGCACAATGCGTTTGACCGAATTGTTTGGGGCACGCGAGATAATCTACTATTAGATGTAACGTGAAACGTCGGGCGCAAGTGCGATAATTAAATTTGCGTAGAGCAAAGTGGAATTTGTATTAAAAATTAATTAATTAACAAGGTTTTTAATAAATGGAACGCCGCGGCGTAAAGAATTGCTCCCATTATCTCTCGAACTTTTTTTTAACTACATGTAAATTGCTATGCTGCGAATCATTATTTTAATTGTGAACTTTGTAGGAAAAAGTCTTGCACCCCTGTGGCGGAAGTCTTTTTAAAAACAATCAAACGCGCTCCAAACTAAAAAGTTGGAAATAACATTTGAATAAATGCTGTTGTACGTTTTCTATAATGCGCCGACGTCTCTTTGTTCGAGAGAAGGATTCTAATCGAGATGTCCTTGTCGAAAAATTAAAAACGCTTGATATTTCAATAAGCATTTAATCCTAATTACGTTTATGAATCCAATCGCAATAGAGCGCAGCTTTTCTAGAAACACGTTGAGAACGGGAGAATTACATTTTTTCCACGTAGTAAACAAAATCATCTCTTCTCAATTGCGAAAATCCGCTCGATGCGAAATCCCTCGTAAACACGTGCGTTCTCCTCGGGTGGATTACGGCTCGAAGGAAGAGGAATCGGGACAGGAGGGCGCGGCGGTGGCGGCGGCGTCGTCTTTCCGTTTGAACGTCCCGCCGGCGGAGTGGCGCGTGCGCACGAGGGACGCGGGAGAGCGGCGCGCGTGGCGCCACCGTCGCGTACACACACACACGCGCGCACACGGCGACGTAGACGCGCGAGCGACGCGACGCGACGCACGGTAGCGCTGCGCATCGTCGGAAGCGAGCGGTGGGCTGGCCGGACGGAGGCAGAGAGAACGAGGACCGCGTTCCGCCGAGGTGGTGCCAGCGTTTCGCAGTGTCGCGTAGTGTAGTGTGTTTTTTCTCTTCCTCTCTTACGCCGCCGCCACCGCCCCTCTCTCCCCCCGCGCTTCCGCGTGCCCGAGTGTGCAGTGTGCATCGATGAAGAGGAGGCCGCCTGTATCTCCCCCCCTGATGACTGAATAGTGTGCATTTTAGGTAAATCGTTAGGGATCTCCACGATTCTCGCCGCTCGCCCTCTCCGCCCGCGCGCGCGTTCCACGACCGCGCCCCGCGCGCGCCGCCGAAAGGCGACTCCGTGCCTCGGCTACGACGACGACGACGGTGACGGTGACGGTGACGGAGGATGACGACGACGATAGCGACGATAACGACGATAAAGACGGCGACGACGAGGAGAAGAGAGGGAGGACGCTCTCGGCGACGGAGAGCCGTTTCGTGCGCCATCATACCGGACATGCCGGCGTGTCCTCGGCTTGCGGTATTTGCCGGGCGTACGCGATTTTACGAGACCGAATCCCGAGGACCGCGACGGAAGGGTTGAACGTGTTCGTGTGGAGAGGAGAGAGAACGAGGATAACGCGCAGATACATCGCGGAGACCTCGTCGTCGTCGTGGAAAAAAGAATTCCCAACTGCCGCGTTAGCTCGATCTCTCTCTTTCCTTCTCGTTCTCTCTCTTTCTCTTTCTCTCTTTTATTCTTGCTCTCGCTCTCTTCTCGCATGGCGTCGGATTAAAGGCGACGGCGACGCTCTTGCCGGCACGCGCCGTGCGGGCGGCCGGAAAGATTGCGACGACGACGACGACGACGATGACGACAATAATAACAATAATAATAATAATAATAATTTCACTGGCGAATGATCCGAATCGATGTGACGTGTTTCGCTTTCGTGCTCCTGAACACGCGCGCGGCTCGCATCTCCTCGGAGCGGGCGCGCGTAGTCGTCGGGCACGTCGATACGAGGCGGCGGGCGCCGCCAGATCGAACGAACGATCGGCGGCTCCCTTCGGGGGGCCACGCAGTTGCACTTGGCTGCACCGGCGATTCGGATTAATCGCGCCGCGCTGCCGGCGGTGACACCCGCCTCGCCTCCGCGTCGCAAACGTGTCGTGTCGCGTCGTATCGTATCATATCGTCCGGTCGGCAGCTGCAGGGAGGAGGAGGAGGAGGAGGAAGGGGGGACCGATGCGATTGCCCAACTCCGCCGTCGCTGACACACCGACGACACACCTGCCGCCGAATTGCATCGCGGATCTTCGACCATTCCAACCTCTTTGTGACCAGTGATTATCGTCTCGCGCGAGCGCCCGGTCGTCGAACGGTGAAACGAATCGGAATTCAGATCGAATCGACGCCTGGCCGATTGTGCATCGCGATTTAAATCTGGAAGAGTATACGTATGTTTTGCTAATACCGATTTCCGCGTTTCATTCCCTTCTCGAGTTGGATTTTCGGGGAGCGTGGCAAAGAAATTGCGTATCTTCCTTTTTGAGAGTCGAGAGAGAGAGAGAGAGAGAGAGGGAGAATTGGAACGGGGATCAGTCGGCAGCGATCGGCCACCACCGTTCCAGCCGGAGAAGGAGAGGACAAGATAAAACGGGCTGTCGGTGGTGATCCCCCCCCCCCCTCCCCCCCTTCCTCTCCCGGTTGCTTTCTGCCGCGACTGTACCGCTTCTGGTCGACGACTCTCTCGCATGCATCTGCGGCGTGCCTTTTTCCACGCGCTCGCTCGATACACACGCGCTCGTTCCCCGGCGCGACGCGGCGCGGCGTGCGAACAACGCCGCGTGTTATTTTCTTGCCTCGCGCCGCCGACCCGCCGAAAAAAAGGGGGAGGGGAGGGGGGGGAGGAAAAAATCGCCGCTCGCTTTCGGCGCCGTCGGAACGAGCCGCCGCGAGCCGTCGCGAAAAGCAACCGACGGAAGACCGGAGGACTTTGGACGGCGATAAGCGATTCAGATGCTTATCTCGGGAACGGCAGATCGCGACGCGAAAGGAAATGGCGGTCGATGGCTCGCGACGATCGCACAAACTCCCCGTCTTCGCGAATCCCGTGTTTTTCGAGCGACTCCGATAAATGCCCTGGGAATTCTCGACGAGAACCTTCATGAATCGCGCACGCATGTTTTGCGTGTCCGAATATTCGCGCGCCACCGCTGCCGGTCCGATTGTTCGAGGAATGCTATTATTTTCCGGAGCAGTTGGAAGAGCGACAACTTCGTATTTCGCATCTGCCAATGATAATGATACAATTAATTACGTAACAATGTTTTTCTCGAATAATTAACAGGCACGCACGAATGTTCGGATGATAGGAGCGCGCCGTGGAACGCGCGTGCAACATGTGTAAGGCGTGTGTTTTATGATCCTGCGTGTACACGCGTCAACGTGCTGACTGTACGCGCGTTCCAGGGATCGTAATGTACAGGGTGTTTCATATTTAAAGCGCACCGGCGTGGAAAAATGTTGCAGGGAACACGGCAGGAATTGTACATTTATGTATTCCGCATTTCGTTTCGCGCGGCTTCCTGTCTCTTCCGTTCCGAAATCCCGATACGACAAAAGGACTCTTGAAATACATAAAATATTTCGTACTGAAAATCTAATATCCGGGGCACAAAAATCAACCGCGAGCGATTAACATTTTATAACGACGGTGCAAGTTTTGAACTTCGGTCTCCTCCGTCGATTTTGAACTGTCGGACTCGAATAGCGCGGGGGAAAAAAAAAAGAAAACTCGGTACGCCGGTGCAATTTGTACCGTGATTGAAACATGACGGTTACGCGCAGAAGTTTTGAGGGCTCGAATTTCGCGGTGTAAACGACGGGATGGGTAGGCTATCGACAAACTGTGCGCGTTCAGGGACTTAATCCTGGTCTCTCGACCTGCTGCTCTTCCGTGACTACCAGTCGGGTCGATTGCAAGCGGTATCGTACGATTTTAAGCCGGGGGAAAAAAAAAACCAATTTCGCTAGATTTGAATTTCTCTGGACGCAAAATATATAAAATAAAACGCGCATGGCTGCTGCTGTGGTCGTAGAGGCGGGTTTGTTTATGGAAATCCGAAAGACTTCGAGTGATGAGACATTGAAATTTGAATTCCAGAATTATCGTGCGGTTCGAACAAAAAAAAATTCTTTATTCTGTATTTATTCCGCGAGACTTAAATTTCTTTCGACGCGAAATATATAATAAAGTGAGCGCGCATAGCTGCTGTGTTGTGGTCGTAGAAACCCTACGGGTTTGTTTATGGAAATCCGAAAGACGCCGTGCGACGAGACATTGAAATTTGAATTCCAGAATCCGAGCGATACGATCTACACATTCGTGCACATTAAAAGCGAAAGATTGAAGTCAGATTCTTCTCTCATTCCGCGAGAGTGATTTCACGAGACAGAAAACTTTTTATGACAATCCAAGAGCCGGGGTTTTATCAGTTAACGTAAAAAACTCGCTCTTTTCTTTCCGGATTCTCGTTTCCGTATCCTCGCTCCGTCGAGGAGAAATTTCGCGTCTATCGATCAATTACACGCGTCTCGTTTCGCGACACCTTCCGGTGTCGATATAGAGTCTATCGGTACTTTTACACTCGCGTTAGATAGAGAGTTACGGGTGAAAAGTGAGCGAGAAGCTTAATTTCGCGA